>NC_090793.1:9382500-9470000 GCF_040054535.1 Antennarius striatus | reverse complement strand
TACCACCGTGATTCTCCTTCTCTCTTTCTTTCTCCCAGCCAAATGTCTGCTCCTTCTAGTTAGCAGCTAACACAATTTGCTGGGGATGTGCAGCTTCCTCCCTCATGTCACAGAGTATCTGGACAATATTCTCCCTCTTGTAGGAATGAGGATATTTATCATCTGTTTCCAAGGATGGCATTGAATGTTCATAACAGAAATTGAAAAAAAAAAAAGTTTAATGGCTGCAAATGTGCCTTGACCAGGCCTCAGGTATTTGCAGGTCAACAATGCATCTAGGATGCACTCAGCGAGAAAAATTCTCTTCTAGCCTCATCATCACTCAAACTTGAATAACACTGTTTTCACACAGGAGGCTGTTTGGCAGAATCCGATAAAATAAAAGCAGACCGACGCCTGTGATTGTTATCTCACTGTGGGGATGTTATTACTTGCTGTATTGTTCTACCCATCAGGGTTTAACTCAGGCCATGGTGACGTCACTTTCCTCAGGACTGACTCATGTCAAATCAAACACATAATTCCTCAATCCTTGAAACCGCCTTAAATTTGGAACATATTTATCAGCACAAACAGGATTTCCCATAATTCCTATCCAAATATGAAAAATCAATTTATTTCCTCCAAATGTTCATCATCAGCTACTTACTGACCCCCTACAAATATGGATTTCAATGTCCCAGATCTGACTCACTACCTGATCTGGGTCCAACTGTGCACAGAGATGGTATGTCGTCAGTCCCTCATGTCTGTATAGTTTCATTTTACTTAGACTTTTATGAATATTTTTATTTTATTTTTCTACAAAATGTTGAAATGCCATCTTGCAGAGTTAAAGACTGCAAGACAGTGAGTCAGAATTTGCATCTAACTCAAACGTTTGTTCACTCAAGATCCTACATAACCCCTCAGCAAAATTAGTCCACAAGAAAGAAAGAAAGAATTAAAAAAAAAAAATCCTCCATTGGAGATCTCCAAACCTCTTTGTTAACAGCTGTTTGTAGAAAGACTCCCAAGAAGGGTTCACATTTGCCGTCGGTAACATCCTGATCTCTGTAGAACGGGTAATGCTGCTGACAGATATCTAACACTCTGAGGTGTGGTGTGTGTGTGTGTGTGTGTGTGTGTGTGTGTGTGTGTGTGTGTGTGTGTGTGTGTGTGTGTGTGTGTGTGTGTGTGTGTGTGTGTGTGTGTGTGCGCGTGTACGCCAGGGGAGGCCAGTGGGAGGAGGGACAGCTGCGGGTAAAGTGCACAATATTCAACCCAGCGCAGTCATTTCGCCGCACATTGCGTTTCTGGCGTTTCTGGATCGAGTCTCAGTCTGGCCGTTCGGTTCTAGATTACAACCCCATGGAGGGCAGGATCACCTGCGGGCTGTCGTTGCTCGTCTTTCTTTTGGGATGTGGCCGACTGTCCGCCTTCAACCTGGACACCGATAACGTCATGCAGAGGATCGGAGATCCGGGCAGCCTGTTCGGCTTCTCTCTGGCCATGCACCGGCAACTCCAACCGGAGGATAAGACAATGTAAGAGCCGCACTTGTTTTTCCAAAGGTGAAACCTGGAGCCAGTTTATTCCCCCTGAACCCCTCATGCGTTTCCTACAACAGTTTTTCTTGACAGTTTGACTTTTTCTAGGAAAATAAATCTCTTTTCTAGAGACAGGGTGTCACGCAATCTAGAGCTCAGGTATTTCGCAGGTAGGTTTTAGTTTCAAACCTATGGGTTCCAAAGTTTTCACTCAACTTTCAGCAAACCTTTATATTTAACTTAATAAAATAATCCTTATGTAATCGTATACACCTGTTAAACCTCAGGCCTCGTTCGTCTCGCTCCAGTCTTTCCGTCAAAGTTACTTATTTGCCAGTTTTTATTGGACCTCCATTACTTTTTGCGCACAGCGCTGCGCTCCCACAGCTCTCCCCCCTCCCTCCCACTCCACTTTTTTTTTTCTCCACTGTACTTTTTGCCAAGAAGATTTTGGGTGACACCTATTCTTAGTATTTCGACCCAAAATACATCTTTTATTTATTACTGGTATTTATTTGTCCCACTACCAGACAGTTGTGGTGCGAACAAACCCGAGATCAGCGCTCATTCTCTAATCTTGGATCAACCAGAAATATTAATGTTGTTTTCACATCATCTAAATGCAGCAATCCCATCAATCACCGTGATTTTTGTATTATCGTGTATTACATGTTATTGATTATTGACTGGTGATGTTCGCAACGCAACTGTGTCACAGCAGAAAGGTTCTGGGTTCGACTCCTTCTCCCTGCAGTCCAAAACACTCTCCGTCTATTTGAATGGGTGACTACATCTCCCATAGGTGTGAATATGAGCACGTCTGAATTTGCCCTGCACACGTTTTACCAAATGTCAGGTGAGACAAGCTGCAGCCCCACGTGACCCTCCAGAATAAACCACAACAGGAGACACAAAGTAAGATACCAGGGGAATTGACTTTAAAATGATTATTGGATTATTTTCTTAAAATTTGGTAAAACTGGATTAAAGGGTGGATGATATTTTTAACACTTAGGGTTTTTTGGTTTTTGCAATTTCTGTCTCTTGCCTTTAAAATGCTGGTTGGATATACAGTAGATGAAACTGGGTGGAAGGGTTGAGCGTGTTCAAGTTCATGCTGTGTCATGTTACATAATTACGTGCAAAACAGTCAAACAGGAACCAAAAACATTCGTAAAGCCAAGCTGCCTTAGTTTAGTTTAATCTGTTTTTAATGCATATTTAATTCAGAACTGAAGCTTTTAAGTTAAAATGAAAATAAGCATACTTTAAGTATGTGCAGAACAGAACATTTACTCAAGCAAAGCACAGCACGAGATAAAATCTGTGCTTTTATCCCTGTTAGAGTAGAAGACAGTGTGATTTAAAACGCAGTAGCACAAACAGGATCAGTGCATTTAGGTTTTTTATTTTCGGTCAACAGCAGAAATATATTTGTCCAACTAAACCTCAGGGGTCACCGGTGTGTTTACCTGCTGCCAGATATACAGAAGTCTGAGCTAACAAGACTCCCCTGGTGTTAAACCTCCTCCACTGTGGATCCAATCTCTTCTTAAACCTGTGTGTGTGTGTGTGTGTGTTTAAATGGACGACACACAGCGATCAGTCAGGAGGCCGGAGCCACTGACGGCCCTCCCGCTTCAGGCCCTTAACTTAAGTGGAAAATAGAAAGCAGCAGGTTTGTGTGACCTGGAAAACAACAGCTACCAGTGTGGATAAGCGGAAAGCCAGTCATTAGTGGAGGTTGAAGTAAAGTCAATTTGGATTGTGTTAATTTTTAAAGTCCTTTTTGATGCAAAATCAAAGAAAATCTTTGTTTTCCATCTTATAAATTATAAACTGCAATTCTTCTTCCTCTATGAAAGTTCACACCTTTACAACTCTGAGCTGCTTTAATTGTGATCAGCGTTTATCGCTGCTGTCTAATATTTGCAGGTCTAACCCTCATTTATAAGAGGTTGTAAGCGCTGGTTTGCAGAGGGTCCATTCTGTCTCATGCTGAAACATAATAATAATAATAATAATTCACACTTTATTGATCTCCAGAGGGGAAATTCTCTTCTCACTCTCAGTACATGCATATATACTGTATGTGTTAGTCTTATTACATCACACAGTATTGCGAACAAGGCCCCTGAAACACAGCACACTAAGGGCCTGTAATCATGCAATTAGTCCAGGGGAGGAAGAGTGACGGGTCGCGCACGGAGGTCGCGCCCCAAATGAGCAGCTTGTAGTGGGGACGGCGCCTTGCTCAAGGGCGCCTTGGCAGTGGCTGGGAGGTGAGCTGACACCTCTCACTGTTAGCTCACACTCCAAGGGATGTCAGGCGGGAGCGGGAATCGATCCACTGATGGCTGGGCGATCCATCTTCAAGACATCTGCTCTACCGCTGAGCCACTGCCGCCCCAAACGGTCTTGAATATTAGTGTTGCCTTAATTGGTGTAGAAACAGCTGAGCTTGTGTGTGTGTGTGTGTGTGTGTGTGTGTGTGTGTGTGTGTGTGTGTGTGTGTGTGTGTGTGTGTGTGTGTGTGTGTGTGTGCGTGTGTGTGCTTGTGTGTGTGTGCGTGTTCGAAGCGTTGCCTTGCTGTCAGCTACTTGGAAGAGCATCAGAGAACTTGACGTGCTGTTCAATACATTCCAGAGATGGACCTGTTTTATTGCGCTCACAATTTTTTTTTTTTTTCTTGAGTCCGGGACATAGACTGTATCAACACGATGAAGAGTGTGTGCTTGTGTGTTCCACGTGTGTGTGTCCTCACTGCTGGGTGTGTAGAGTGAGTCACACTCCTTTGTCAGCCATGCATGCAAACCTTTTTCCTTCTCAGTGTCATTCATGCCCTGCAGGGATGAACAATTCATGTACCTGCAGGAGAGGACAGGATCTTAAAGAACTGTGTGTATGTGTGTGTGTGTGTTTGTGTACCACTCCATTGCTGGTCTGATAGATGTGTGTTTGCTTAAATATCAGCAGCATTTTGATTCCAAATGCGACAGAAAGACTCCTGAGTTTAGTATTTGTTGGTGTGTGAGGTGTTTCTTTCCTTCAGGTCAGTTGAATGAGAAAGTGAGAGAATAAAGATCCAAAAAAAGAAAGAGGTGATGACTGGAGGAATGCAGAGAGGAGCATAAATCAGTTTTACATCTGGGCACCAAACGCAGACCGTTACCCAGCCAGTGGGAGTCAGGAGGCATCCTGGCAGACGGCGCGAGCCCCTTCATCCTGCAACCAATTCGAAGGGTTCTGTTTGATTGGATGCTGCTGAGCTGTCGCTTAGCAACAGACCGGGCCCTGGGTGAACATCTGCATCAAAAACCTCCAAACCTGCATGGCTCTCCATGATTGGATGCCTCCAATGGCTGTCCAGTGCAGGGGCAGGCTGAGTTTTACTGTCAATATGTCTGTGTGTTTCTGTTATGGGAGTCACGACACACATGCGCACACACACACACACACACACACACACACACACACACACACACACACACACACACACACACACACACACACACACACACACACACACACACACACACACACACACACACACACACACACACACACACACACACACACACACACCCTCTCTGTTTGTCTTTCTCCTTCCTGCAGACTAAGCCTGTGCCATTGTGACTTCCTCTGCTGGTGGTTAATGATTAGATAAACAGCTGGGCATCAGTCAGAGGGTCAGCAGGTCGGCCTTATCTCAGCGTTACTGCCGACACATCATGTCAACGCTTCACGCCTCGGAGGCACAAATCAATATAGATAAAACCAGACGAGATGTTGCTTTCCAGCATACAATACATCATTGCAATCATACATAAGAAGATACATTTTACATGAAAGCTTTTGACATCTTTCTCCATTGATTCATTTGAGACCCCAGACCCAGTGACCCCCATGACCCACAGTCCCCGTGGGTCTGTCCACCACTTTCCTTCCATTCTCCTGACTTCCTGTGTCCGGCAGGAGAACGAGAGGAGACACCAGTCCAACCTGGGACGCGCCATCACTCACAAATTCTTTTGGACTGGATCAGTCTGTGACTGATGAGTGTTTTCCGATGGGTGTGTGTGTGTGTGTGTGTGTGTGTGTGTGTGTGAATGTGCACACTGTCATGTGGTTATCTTATCCTTTTGAGAAGAAGCCAAATCGATGCAGAAGATGAGACCCATGCTTGTCATTCATCACAGGCGGAGTGTGATTGAAGTTGCTGTAGTTGACATTCAAGTCCATCTCAAGGCGGGACGTTAAACCGTCGTCTACCTTTTTTCATCATCTTCTTTTATTTATTTATTCTTTTATTTATATATTCTGTTTCGAAATAGAAATAGATTTATTTTCATTTACTACAGTGACCTGGTCATCACGCGTCATCAGTTCTAAATCATCTTCCTTATGCACTTAGTGAGGCATGCTGATCACATTATGCTGCAACTCCTTTCTTTGACTGTATGTCTGCAAATTCCTTCCCTGAGAGTGTGTGTATATGTGTGTGTATGAGTGTGTGAGTGTGTGTGTATGTGTGTGTGTGTATGGTTTATTTTCCAGCTAAAAATGGCTTCTCTTAATCTCATCTGTTGTGGAGGTTCTGCTGTACAACGTTAATTCTGGAGGTCAACAGACAGTGATGAGATCCAGAGAGCGCTTGCGTTGGTATATCGACTGTTAACAAGGCCGAACAGCTGCTCTAAACTTCCACAAAACATCAGTTTGAAGAATGACATCCGTGACTGTAGGGAACTCAGGGAACTCTCGAACCTTGGGTGTGGCATCTGCTCTTGTTCTTACTCCACAAAGACATCCTCTGTGTCCGTGTGGAGATAGAAACCCGGCTTAAATTAACCGCACCAGGCGATTTGAAAGGGGTCTTTGACTCTGTCGGACCATGAGGACATGGAACATCGGTTGTGTGTAGCTGCTATGTGACACCGTAGATTGGAATGTGTGATAATATAATGTACAACCAGAAGAAATGTCTGAACGCTTTACTATGACTGAGCTACGTTTTCTTGATGTACGTTTAATCGAACCTTTATGTCCTGACTCCTGCAGGCTCCTCGTCGGCGCCCCGAGAGCAAAATCCTTTCGTGGCCAAAAGTCTAAAGTGACAGGAGGGCTGTACGCCTGTGAAATGACCTCAGCTGGTTGTTACAGAGTTGAATTTGATGAAGGCGGTGAGATATCTGCTGACACCTGAGAATTTAACCTCAATATTTAATGTATCAACATCCTGATTGTGTCTGTTTCTGGTCCTCAACCCTGTTACAGAGGACACAACCAAGGAAAGTAAAGAGAACCAGTGGATGGGGGTGACGGTCAGCAGCCAGGGGCCCGGAGGCAAAATTGTGGTAAGACTGCATGTCTTATACTGTAGTCTGACTGTAAAAATCAGACAACCTCCCATGGAAAGTTATGATCCTCTAATCCATTATTTGGTCAATTTAAGATAATCAGCAACTATTTTAATCGGTAGTTATCATTTTGATTATTTGGCTTGAACATCTGGTTGGGATGTCGTCACCCTACAGGGTCACTGATTTATTCTGCTATGTGTCATTGTAAAGTTATGAAGTTGTTACGGTGGAATAGCATAAAGATGTTTGAAGGTGAAGGATTAATTGATAGTAATCAATGGTTGTCCAACAGTTATCTCCAAACTTTCAACCATTTATCCTAAAATTCATGCAGATACAGTATTCCCAGTTTTTCAAGAATTCCAAATACTGTAATCCCTGTTGGATTACAAGGAGATGAACAACCAGATTTAAAATATAACAGTGCAGCCGTAAAAAATGTCATTTTGAATAAATGAAATAAGTTTATAATCAAACTGATTCACTTAATGGTTTGCAATTTTATTGTTAGCAACTACAGAAAACATCTTTTAGTTCAGTGTCCACATCGCCACAAAACTGTAATTTTTGCAGGTGAATATTTTAAAGTGATTGTTTCGTCAAACCAACAGAGGAAATTATCAAATTCTCATATTTGAGTCTCAAAATTTAACAGTTTACCTCAAAATGGCTCAAAATAGCCAACTTAAACGATGATGTTAAATATGTATTTCGTCTTTTTGTTTAGATTCAAGTTATTTTAGGTGAAACAGGATAATCACCTCAGGATAATCACCTCTTCTGTCTCCTGTTAGACCTGTGCCCATCGCTACCAGCGCCGATCCAACGTCAACACGGCCATCGAGTCCCGTGACATCATCGGCCGCTGCTATGTGCTGAGTCAGGATTTGACCATCAATCCTATATCGAGCGATGAAGGCGGCAGCTGGCAGTTCTGTGACAGTCGACCCAGAGGCCACGAGATGTTCGGCTCCTGCCAGCAGGGCCTCTCCGCTACCTTCGACAAGGACTACCACTACCTCATATTCGGAGCTCCTGGAGCGTACAATTGGAAAGGTTTGCTATGATCATCTCATGATTGCAAACCAGAGCCAGAGATTCCTGCATCATCCACCTTTTAACTCGTCTCATGTTGCCTCCTGTCCTTCAGGTGTGGTGCGCTTGGAGCAAAAGAACGACACCCTCTTAGAGATGGGCATCTATGACGATGGACCTTTTGAGGCGGGGGATGAAAACAAATGGGACCCTGAACTGGTGCCGGCTCCTGCCAACAGCTACCTGGGTAAGTCACTTCAGCTGCTCCGCTAACACAAAAGGGAATTCTTTGCACTTCACTGCCAACTCCATCTCTCAGGATTCTCCCTGGACTCTGGGAAGAGTCTTACCAAGAAGGGTCAGCTGACGGTGGTGGCAGGAGCTCCCAGGGCAGGTCACAGCGGGGCTGTGGTGTTCCTGAAGAAAGGCGACGACTCGAGCAACGTCCTGCTAGAGGAGCACACCCTAGAGGGGGAAGGCCTGGCCTCGTCTTTCGGCTACGATTTGGCCGTGTTGGATCTCAACGCGGACGGGTTAGTGACACGCCCGGCCTGCGATCTCTGTTATATAAATGCTATCAGTAAAGTTTTGCTTTTACGTCTGTCAGTTGGCAGGACATTGTGGTGGGAGCGCCTCAGTACTTCGAAAAGGACGGAGAGATCGGAGGAGCCGTTTATGTCTACGTCAACTCGGCTGGAAAGTGGCACAAAGTCACGCCCACCAGAATCGACGGACCCCAGGACTCCATGTTCGGCCTGGCTGTGGAAAACCTGGGTGACATTAATCAAGATCGTTTCCACGGTGAGACACATATACTGCTGTCGATTCCCCTCCTTGGATGAAACGTTCCTGCGTCATTCCTGTTGTCGTTCTCGCCTTCAGATTTCGCAGTGGGAGCTCCTTATGACGATGATGGCGCAGGGAATGTTTACATCTATCATGGATCATCGACAGGTCTCAGCTCTAAGAAAGTTGCACAGGTGTGTCAACTAGTTCGTCTTCAGATCTCGATGTCATCAGAGATCGTACATCAGACTCATCCGTTTCCTCTTTCTTTAGGTTCTGAAAGGCAAGCCTTTCGGAGCCAAGCTGTTTGGCTACTCTTTGGCAGGAAACACGGACATCGACAGGAACTCCTACCCTGACATGGCGGTGGGATCCCTCTCTGACACTGTTTTCATCTACAGGTGAGGGAACCAGAACGTGATGCCCGACGATCATTATTAAAGAGTTGTTCACTGAGTTCTGTCATTCTAGGTCTCGTCCGGTTATTAACATCAAGAAGGAAATCAAGTTCTCACCAAAGGAAATCGACCTCACAAAGAAGAATTGTGGAAATACCTTTTGGTGTGTAAAACTTCTATTTCTTTCTGACGTTAATTGTAAGTGAACAACACTTTGGAGGTACCGTGTCTGACTGGACATCCACGTTATGTTCCCAGCTTGGATGTGACCGTATGCTTCACATACACCGCCAACCCCAGGGGCTACGCTCCCACCCTGAGTAAGATTAGCATCTTTGACAGTTCATCATTTTGATGTTTTTACCACTTTTTACCACTACCCACGCTCTAAAGTCTCCCCTCAATCACCTTTCCGTTCCATCTAGCGGTGGCGTACACCTTGGAGGCCGATACCGACCACAGGAAGAACGGTCTCATCCCCAGAGCGACCTTCACCGACAGCCAGGGTTACGAATCCAGAGGGACCATCACCATGAACAACAAAGGAAAGAAAGAATGTGTTCGACGTCAGCTCGCCATACAGGTAAGACGGGAACTCTTCAAGACTGAACAGATTGGTCGGTGGGTGGGGTTTAATTATGTGTTATGCTTACATTTTGCAGGAAAAAATCCGAGACAAGCTCCAGGGGATCCCCGTTGACGTGTCAGTGGAAATCCAGGATGCCAAACGTAAGCGCAGACAGAGCTCGTCTCTTCAGCTGGCTCCCATCCTGGACGCCAATGAGTCGCCCACGAGTAGATCAGAGGTGTGTGTACCAGAAACAAAACCCATCGGACAGGCAATAGTTTTGTCACTGTTACCTCTATCTTTATGTGTTCGTATGTGTTTATAGGTCAGTTTCCTGAAGGAGGGCTGTGGCAACGACAATATTTGCCAAAGCAACTTGCAGGTGAATTATCGCTACGGCTACAGGACGACCGATGATAACAGATTTACTCCGTTAGAACTGTAAGACGGCACAAACACGTTTATTCATTTTTTTATTGTTTGTAAAAATGGCTTCTATGAAGGCTGCACACACATGCAATACTTCCGTTTGTCTAAAGGCAGAATGGTTTGCCGCTGATCTCGCTCAGCGACCAGAAGGACATCGCTCTGGAGATCAAAGTGACCAATCACAACGGAGACGACGCCTACGAAGCCTCCGTGATCGCAAACTTCCCTCGCTCTCTGACTTACTCTACGTTTCGCGTTCCACCTCAGGTGAGCTTTACATTCTTTTTGGCTTATCTTTCTCACACACATAAACACAGACACACACACACACACTCCATATTGTGATCCTGATGGGAGCGTATTTGATTTCAGCAGGGGCAGGTAGTCTGTGTTGCCAACAAAAATGGTTCGTTGGCTGATTGTGAGCTTGGAAACCCCTTCAAACGTGACTCAGAGGTGAGAGAAAATCACCAACCGTCTCCACACGAGTCGTCCTGTTTCACTAATAAAATATCTTTCTGTTTTTGCATACAGACGACCTTCTATATTATCATGGGTACATCGGGCATCTCTCACAACACCACTGAGCTGGAGGTAGATCTTCAGCTGGAGACGTAAGGAGGTCTAGTTGTCTGAAATAACATGATTGGTAATTTCAAAATGATGAATGTTTCAATGCTGAACCTGATAATTACTAAATAATGTTACAGATACGGCAAATAGTTTTGCAGAAATTGGCTGTATATTCAAAATTTCAGATCTAAATCCTGAAGAAAACAATTATTGAAAATGATTCCACTTTTCATGTTCCATGAGTACTATTAAGGGTATTATGAGGATCACACTATCAGGGAAATGTTGCTTGTAGTTGCAATGACCCATCTTAGGTCTGAATCCTGTCTAGTCAGCGATATTTGCCTTCACCTGTGTCTTACCTGACAGGACAAGTGACCAGCAGAAAATTGTCCCTGTTAAAGCGAAAGCGAGGGTCGCTATGTTGTTGCAGCTGTCTGTAACAGGGTACGAAACACACACACACACTGCTAGTGCATACAAAAAACAACACACAAACATACACAGGTTTACCTCGCTAACTGTCTTATCTTTGCCTTTGCAGACATGCCCAGCCGTCACAGGTCTACTTTGCAGGAGAGGTCAAAGGTGAAGGGGCCATGAAGACGGAGGCTGAAATCGGCAGTGCCATCACACACCAGTTCAGAGTGAGTGCAGGAAAGCTGACAAGTCGTTTCCACCATTGTTAAGATGCATCTGGTATTTTGTTTGTGAGGTTGATTATTAATTTATATATTATATTGATCTACAGATCATCAATCTAGGAAAGCGCTTAGCAGATTTGGGCACCGCCACCCTTGACATCGATTGGCCAAAAGAGACGGAGCAGGGGAAGTGGCTGCTCTACCTCATGAAGATCAGCGCCACTGGAGTGGAGCACATGGAGTGTTCTCCTCAAGGCGAGATCAATCCGCTTAACAAGGTCAGTGACGGCATCACAGGAAAGTGTGGTGGTGGTCGCACTGTGATGGACGCAGTGGATGGTTTTAATTTGCACATCCATTTTTATTTAAACCAATGGAGTCGAGGTAAATGTTCTAGTTGGATGTACTTTTTCTTCTCTTCTCTAAGGATCCAAGTCCCCCCAGGAAGAGAAGAGCAGCAGGAAGAAGGGGCGAGGGCACCATTTCACGATATGTCGACAAGACAAAATCTAAAACTCTGGTAACACCGCACTAGCAGATTTTTTTCTTTGGCTTTTTATACTTTACATATGTTTCTTTTTCAGCCAGTGTGCTGTAACTCTCTGCTCTCTTCCTTACTGACAGTCCTGCAACAGTGGAGCCAAATGTGTGAGGATAAAGTGCCCCCTGCGGGGCATGGACAGTAATGCAATCATCACTCTCAACTCTCGCCTGTGGAACAGCACCTTCTTAGAGGTACAGCAAAAAAAAAAAATTTAATAAATAAAAACCTGCAGGAATGTATTTGTGATTTTATTTAACTGTTCAGATTTACCACAAATGGTTCACAAATGTGTGCTTTTATAACAAAAAGGGTTTGTAAGAGTTGAACATCATCACTAAGTGATTAATTTCTTATTAAAAGTCACAATAATTACTGCAGTAAATGAATGTTTCACTGTTACCTTTGATTCTTTCTTTACTCTCGGTGATTGTTTGCCTTTAAACAGGATTATTCCAAGTTGCATCACGTGGAGGTGATCGTGAAGGCCTCTCTGCACGTTGACAGCACAACAAGTAACACGGTGCTGAAAGACGCTGAGTCGGAGGTATCTAATATGTTGAATCACTGAACCCAAGAGGACACGATTATTTACCGCCTGCTGAATCTAAATAACTTGTGATGTAAACAGAGGGAATGACAGCATTGGTCTTGTGTCTTTGTGTTCAGGTCAGATTGACAGCCTTCCCAGAGAGGCGTGCAGCCCAGCATGGAGGAGTTCCATGGTGGATCATTGTGCTGTCCATCCTGCTGGGGCTGCTGCTGCTGGCCTTGCTGGCCTTCCTTCTCTGGAAGGTAGGATCAGTGATAAGATAATAAAAGCACAAACATTAGAGTCAAATTCTCAGAAACTTGAGGTATACAAAACAACAACTACACACATTTTCTAACAATATGCCTCTCCTCAGTGTGGAGTCTTTGGGAAAAAGAATAAAGAGGACCCATCAGAAAAAGAGAGACTGACATCAAATGCATAAAATCCAGAGGGTAAAATTACCCGGCCTGCTCTGAATGGTTGAAACGTTTCCCCTCGCTCCTTTTTTGCTATAAAAAAAAAAAGCGCCTCTTTCTTGTAAAGGCAGGCAGTGGGCAACTCTTACTCCTGATATGAACGATCATTTCTGCAAAAGTGTTTTCACCTAAAAGATTTTCACACATGCTTATGTGTGGATTTTTGCATTTTACCTGCATGGCCAGTGGAGGTGACGGCTGATGAACAATGCCTGTTACTTAATCTAATGCCTGAGGATCACCATGGGGACGGCTCTGCATCTGTTTAACTTTCTGTTCCTTCTGTTTCCAATTTCTTGCCACACGGAGTCACTTTGTCTGCAGGTTTCTGTATTAGCATGTAAAAAAACAGGAGCTTCCTGTTTTTAAGAAGATCGCTGCATCCTGGTTATTTCCTGTGAACCAGCCTGATGACATTCAATCCCTCATCAATCTCTTTCACCTTTTTTTCCTGAATATCTTTCAACAAACGTTTCCCCCACACAAATAATGTGATTGTCTTCTCTTTTTTTTTCATCTCTGCAGTGTGGCTTTTTCAAGCAAGCCAAATATGAAGACAGGGTTCCCAGTTACAGCGCTGTTCGGATCAAACGGGAGGAGAGAGCGACACCACCAGAGAAGGGCGACTGGGAAAACCTAGAAAAGAAGCTGTGGGTGACAACCTGGCATGACAAGGAACATTACTCTTAACAGAGAGTGAGCTCTGACTCAACAGACTGTTTTTGCCTCGCTGATGAATTCCTACTTTCATTATTCGTTTTACGGCCTTGTTTTCTACTAAGTGTGGATTGTAAATATCAAGACACTAAACATTTGAATGAATCATTTGTAAGACTAAAAGTTCTGAATCATCGACAGAATTAGCCCAAATAACATCTGTGTGAATCATTGGAGAAGAGGATCAGCAGCTTGTCAGAGCTCCTGTTCATTTACTCCATTCACAGTTGTTGGCCAGGGGTGGGAGAATGGGTGTTTTTATTATATTCTTTTGTACATTTAAAAAAAATGTTTTGCTGAATTTGTATTTATTCTTTGTGGAGTACTTTGTTACGCACCCTACAGGCCAAAGACTGATGCAATGTAAATGTGGGTGTCTTCTTTTTAAAAAAAATATTATTTTCCCATTTAAAAAAAAAATCTGTTTGACCACTGACCAATTGATCAATCGTGCATTTTTCATGCATCAGGTACTACATTATGTTGGAGCTGCAACTCATTCCATGTCTGCTGGTACACAAGTGTGCCTCTGCAGAAACGATGTGGTTTTCACAGGCGGTGAGATGTTAAAGGAGGGAGAGCGAACAAAGTTTCTTTTGAATAAAAAGTTTGGAATCTTGTCAAGTAATTGTTTTTCATTGTTTTAGTAAGAAGGAAAGACTTAAATGGTATATTTAAAATGGTAAAATCATTATTTATTAAACACATAAAAAGGCATTTACAGAAAATGTATGCATGATTAAATCATCACATTTTAAATAATAAAAACATTGTTACACACGTCACATCTGACAGATGAGAGTTTGCTGGCATCTGCGTCAAAAAAGAAAAAAGGGACCGATGATGTGAACGATGGAAATGTGGAAATGTTACGGCTTAGAAGACATAGAAGACATCAGTCAAGTTGGATTTGTGCTTCACGCTGGTTGTGCGTATCCATCACCGTTATAACAGCGACTCTGTTCTTATAGTCCTACTGCTGTGTCTGGAGCCTTTCCCACACTTCTCCCCTGTCGCCTTCTCTTCCATCTCCTTCTTCTGAGCATGCTCCTCCCTCTTAATTTCCTTCAGCTTCTTCTTCAGGACAGACCGGTCCCTGTGACTGCACACCCCGAGAGCCTGACGGCAGAGAGAAGAACAAAGAACCGAGCAGAGTCAGCGTCTGAGCGTTCCACGTCCGCTGCTTTCGCGTCCCTGATCAAACACTCACCTTCAGCTTCTCGCCGTCCAGGTTGAGCAGCTGCTTCCCGTCCACGCCTTTGGCAGTGAATTCAGGTGCGTAGTGGTCCATGTTCATGGCGACTAACCACAGACACACCTGCTGGCTGCTCCACTCCAAGACGGGTCGGCTTTGCCACTGGTGGTTGTTATTGATGGGAGCTGGGTCGTCGTCCAACGCCTGACGGGACGCCGGGGACAACAGCGATAATGTAAAAAGCAGAAAGTAGGAGAGATCAGATAAAAAGTCAAGAACAAAGAGATGACTGTCCAGAGAGCAGAAAGCAGGAAAAAAAGAGGAGTGGAAGGATAGACTCACCTCAGAGGAAGAAAAAGTGAAAGTGTGAGAGTGTCCAGAGAGGGACAGATCAGAAACATGACCCCCCATGCTGGAGCTGCACACTGGAGAGCCAATGCTCTGGAGGCAAGAGAAAGAGACTGCCTACATGTCAGGCTTCAGACCCGTGATTGGGTTTACTTCTAGAAGGACTTCTGTTGCTATGGAGCAGACAGCAGAGGGATACAGGAGCAGAGAAGACGTGATACAGCCCAGACTTTACCTGATCTCTCCTACCAGAGGTAGTCAGGTACGGCAAACTGCTGCTGGACACGGATCGAAGCGTTTCCCTGCCTCCTTCGCCTTTTTCTCCCCCTCGTTCACCAAACCAGGGGAAGGGCAGACAAGAAGGCATGGAGGTGATCGAACCCGACGGGGAGATTTCGTCCGGCTCTTTGGTCAGCTCGCCACACGAGCTGCTGGTGGAAGGCAGCGGTTTGAGCATTTGGTAAAAGGAAACCTTGAGTTTTTATCCTTTTTCACATATCTGGCCTTTCCTCTATCATTAAGTTGTACATAAATGACTGATGCGTAAACATTCTGTCTGGAAATTAAATCTTTCTGAATGACTGGAAATCAAATATTGATTGTTTTATTGTTAGGTTAGTGTCCTCCCACCTGCTGGGAATAGATATTTTATGGTGTTTCTCACGCCTTCTGCTGAGAGACTTGCGAAGGCCCCTTGAAGAAAAAAAAAAATCATTACGAGGACAAGGAATCAGGAAATATTAAAGGTGAGGGAGGGTATCTATTAAAGCAGCCACTGTAGAAATATACTATGGTAGAAAGGTGATCTGTAAGCTACTATGGCTTTAAACCAGAGAATGGTTGACTGCAGATAAGAGACTGAATGCACCTCAAATTGGGAAACTTCTTTCTGTACTTCCTGGATGAGGAGGATGAAGAGGGAGTGACGGAGTGGGTGATGTAGATGGGCGGGGTGACGACGGTGTCGGTTGAAATTTGAGGGCCAAGGGCCGAGTGAGATGAGGAGCCGGACCGGGCACCTCTGCTGCTTCTTTGGACCGTCGCTGGAGCGGATTCTCCTCTGCTCTCCTGGTGTTTCGGAGCTTCCTCTTCCTAAAAAGTAAAACAAGGACTTTTCTCGGCGTTTCGGCTGAAAACAACACGTCGAGCATCGGTTCTGGTTCTCCAGCTCTGACTCTACCTGTTTCCTGAAGCTCTCTCTGAGTTTGTCTCGGGAAGGCGGGTGGCGCTTGGACTTCTGGGCCAACTGTGCTCTGGCGATGTGAACGCTGGAGTCTAGAAGTCGTGTGTCAGGAACTGGAATAGACCATTCTGGACCTGGGAGACAAACAGTCAAGAGATTTCAACCACAAGTCCTTTTTTAACACTTCTGAATCCACAGTTGTCATCTTACCTGAGACTGAAGGCTCCTCAGAGCGGTTCACCTGCTCGGGATCTTTCCCCTCCAGCCGTGCTATCTGTGATAAAAAAAGAAATAAAGACGAGTGGCGTGCTGAAGTTAAAACGACACCCAGGCCTGAGCAATCTCTTCTCACCTGACTTTGCAGACTTTCAACAGTCTCTCTATGCAGATTCTCCCTCTCTTCCATTTCACTTCTCAGATCAGCTTCTCTTTTCTCTTGCTCTGCCTCTCTAAGAAATGTTTTAATGGAAACCTTTTAATTTTACACTCAAACACAACAGTGACAGTAATTTTATGCATCATAACTGGATTCGAATGGACTGGATAAATACCGGCTCTGGTATTCTCTGACCAGTCTTTTGGCTTTGTTGTATTTGATCTCAAAGCTCTCCGATTGGCTTTGGGCATCGGCCAATCGCTGGCTCACAACCCTGCACAGCGTCTGGGCCTCCTGCCAGTACCTAAAATACACATGGGGGGGTTTATACCCTCTCCACCATACACTTCATAATGTTTATCTTTAAGTCAGCTCTAGATCTCATGTCATGTCTGCCGCGATTACATTAATGAAGCGTCATACTTCTCCAGCTTCTCAGCTTTCTCCTCGCCATCCTCAACTCTCTGCTCCAACTCCTCCTTCTGACTCCGCCAGGATGTCCGCCGCTCATTCCACGACTTTAGCTTGACGGGAGGTAAAAATAATATCTTACACATTTTTCTGATTTCTCATTTTTATGCACAGAAAAGGAACGAAAAGACAAAAACAATTCTTGGGACAAACTGTTTTCTCCTTTATTTTACTTCAACAGCTCAGAATAAACGACGCGTTCACTGATGCCGACACAGTTGGATACATTTTTTTTTTGCAAACCCAATTAAGTCACAACGGTGATGACTTCAAGGCAAAGGAGCGGACAAGTGTTGGAACACAGCCCTTGTCCTCATAACTCCATGACGGCCCAGCTCACTCAGTTAAAATGGGTCAGACTGTTCCAAATATGGATGAAAAAGTAATAAAAGTGAGCAGTCTCTGGTTTGTGTATGGAGGAGGGGTGGGGGGGTCTCAGTCTGGCCTACCTTTTCTCTGGCGTGGTGAAGTTGCGATGCTCTGCTGCGGAGTTTTAATTGAAGCTGGAACAAAGCAGAAGCAGCTGTGCTGACCCACATGCGCTGATTTGCTCCATATAACAAATTTTATTGTTTAAAAATTGTATTTGACTGCATTCACAGGTCTGATGGATGTTAATTCATGGATGTACCTGCTGGTACTTGAGGCATAGCTGGTAGGTGTCCAGGCTGGAGAGAACAGACACGTCCTCCCCTTCGTCCTCTTCCTCGGCCAGCGAATCCATCTCCGACACGCTGCAGTCGCTGTTCTCCTCGGCGGACATGCTTTCTCTCTTCACGTGTAAGAAGAACATATGGAGAGCAGCACAATCACACCACATGGGAACCGTCAACACCCACTGAGACTCTACATCTTACAAAAACACACCTTTCTGGATGTTTTGTCCATTTCCAGGCTTTCATTGATCAGTCGTGCCACCTCGCTCTCCACCCCTTCCTTTTCTCTGCTAATTAAAAACCTGCAGCCGAACAGAGGAGCCCAATCGGTGAGCGGTCGGCCCCGGTCTATTTAACAGCAGACGTGACGATTCGCAGTGGAGCTGAGATACAGGTGTCACCAATGACGCTAATGAGAACCTGTGTGATAATGAAGCCTCAAACAGGAAGTAGCCATGTTTGTTTGATCAAATAAACCTGTGTTTTTGCTCCAACGTCGACGGAGTTTGTTGAAATCCAGTTTTGCGTGAATAGAACCCAAAAATGTGTTTCTTCAACTTTACAATTGAATTCATTTTACAGGCATTGTCTGAAAAGCGGGAAAACAAACCTATGAAATCTTAAGAAAAATAATCGGATGTTGTTTTAAACTCATTAACATCCGGGGAGAAATTTTGTTTCTCTTGGTGCAACTTTTTCATCTTAAAATAACCTTGGTTATGTAACAAACATTCAGAAGTCTGATGCTGATCATTAGATGGATCGCTTCTTTGAACTTACAATTCAAACGTTAAGCCCAAAGAAAACACTTCACTTGCAATGTCGCTGTGATGCACATGAAAAATGTGAAAGATGCAATGACAATGTGATGGATAGATAAAAAGGAAATTAGGAGAGGAGACATCGTACTTGACGAGTCCGGCTGTGTTCTTCAGCACTGTGGCTGCAAACAGCTGGGAGACTCCCACCAAACTCATCCCGTCCACCTCCACAATCTGATCATTCACCTGAATCCTAAAGCACACACACACACACACAGATTAAAAAAACCCATCATTGATTAGATCCTCCGTGAATCTACTAGCTGGTGTTGAGATATACCTCCCATCCTTCTGTGTTGCTCCTCCTTCAGTGACCGTTTTGACAAAAATTCCCAGTTTTTCCAGCCCCTGGTCAGCTCCCACACCCATACCTATGATGCTGATGCCCAGACCTTCATCTCCTACAGGGAAAACAAGCAAGGAAGTCATCCTCAAAACAGCATTTGTGAGTGAGAGACTTGCACCATCAGGAGGAAAAAAAAAATGTCACGAAAAAAGTGGGACGGCACCTCGGAGGAGATGTGTGATATTTGAAACACAGCTGAGAATAAACACGTCAGCCGTGATGACACACACATGATGTGTTACGGGGGTTTCTCTTTAGTTTCCGTGCCCTGAAATAGAAACGCACCCTTTTCTATCTCCACCGGGAAGACGTCCATCCTCTCCACCCTCTTCTCAAGCTCGTACTCGGCCGAGGCCGACACGGGATCGATGTCGTCGTTGTGTCGATCGTACTCCGCGTTGGAGTGAGTGCAGTACACCTGGAAAGAAAACACGGATTTCTACTTGGTTCGTGTTAACATGGATGGTCAAACGCAGGCCGACTGACAGTGAAGATGATGACATTTACGTCGTGAAATGTCAGGATAAACGTTGGAGATTTAGGGTAAATAGAACTGTAAAACATTTTAATACAAAAAACACAACTAGTGTCGATCAGTGATCCCACACTGACCCACAGGACTGTGGTTTATTATGACTAGTCTGATGGATTCCACACACACCCACAGGAATGTTTTCTTTTTATATCGAGCAGCTCTGAGGTGACAGACTGAAGCATGTGGGGTCTTGCCTTTCCTCCACCTCCTCCTCTTCCTCCTCCTCCTCCTCTAATGGACTAGAAACATGGCTTTGCGCCGACACCTTTCTTACCGTCACACACAAGCTTTAACCGGGGGTCAAATAAAACGAGGCGCTCTGGTATAACGCATTAACTTCGAGACAAGTGAGCCTGCAACGGTTATTCGTTCATGCGTATATTTTTCCTTACCTTGATTGGTGCTGAGGAGAATCTGACTTTTCTCTTCGCTCCTCCATCTGGATCCTCATCATCAGTCGCTTCAGGCACACCAGGAATTTCCTCGTAATTCGATAAACGCTGATGTCCTGGATCTGCGGACTTTTCCCGCTCCTGTTTGGATGTCAAACACTCTGAAGGAGGCTGGGATGCCTCATCCTGGACACGGGTTTCTTTCTCGACCTCTTCCTCTTGGCCTCCTCTTCCGTTATCTCTCCCATCACAGGTCACTTCCACGACGGCATGTTCCTCCGATGTTGCCTCTTCTTTTTCAATTCCTTCCTCATCTCCACTCTGCTCACATTCCTTCCCCACACTACACGACTCCACTTCCCGGTCGACACCCTCCTCTGCTCCCATGCCTCTCTCCTGCCTTCCAGTCCTGTCTTCCACCCCTCTATCCGTCTCTTCCTCCATGTCAACCCTCTTTTCTGTTGACTTCTCAGCCTGTGCAACAAGCTGTCTGCTCTGCCCCTCCCACGCTTCGTTCACCTGCAGATACTTGTCTTTTACATCTTCCCCACCGTTTTTATTTTCCATTTCCCAGGAAAAGCTGCCTGATGACTCCCTCTGGAGCTCCGCCGAGGAAACAACCAACCATCTACTGCCTCCCGCTTTTGGGTCCACGCCGTTTTCCAGCACATGTGATGTTCCTTCCAAGCTAGGCTCCTCAAAAACATCATCCACAAGGTCCTGCACACCCTCTCCCAAACTTTTACTTATATACTTGCCCCCGTCATCCTGGGGCCAGTTTTTTGCTTCTTTTTTCTCCTTTTCTTCTTCATTCTCATCACTTTCAGATGAGTTGTTCTTCACATCCACCAGTTCTGCCCTCAGTGGCTCCTCAGGGATCAAGCAGGAATTAAGAGTTGTGCTTCGAGCCTTTTCTTTCTCTGAATGTGTCCCTGTAATTTGTTCATGTTTGTAAAAATAAAAAGGAGACATGTTGGATTCTTCACTATGATCTTCTGATAAAAGAGAACTAGGATGCATTTTCTGTGAGGTCTGGTCAGGAGGCTTTGGTGAGGAGACACTGAAGCTGGGTTGACTTATGGAGCCATCCTCCTGTGACTGTCTGTGTTTCCCTCCTTTCTCTCCCCCCTTTTCTTCCTGGCTGACATCGCCATTCCCTTCTTCCTCCTCTCCTTTCCCATCAGTCATCACCTTACTCTCTCTGCAAGTCACACCCTTTGAAATCTGTCCGCCACAGCCATCGCCCTCCACCATTTTGGTCTCGAACAACCTCCGGGCTACAGAGAACTTCTGAGCCAGAGCAGCTCTGTCCACAATCTCCTCTAATCTGGTTGGTCTAGCTTGATGGGAAGAGTCTGTGCTCAGAACAGAGGAGGAACTGATGACCGAACGCCTTGATGACTGAACGGAGGGTGAAGCTTGGAACGGTAGACTAGGATTACGGGAGCAGAGGAGGAGAGGTGTGGAGCCAGTACTTTCTATTGCACCAACATCTTGTTTCATCTGCTGGCTGTCCATTTGCAGGAAGATGTTGTCTCTGATCTTGGTCCCCCTGGTGCTGTGAAGCCTCCCTCTGCTGCCTGTGCTGGAGCTGGTGCTGGTGAGAGGCATGAAGGGTCCTGACAGGCTGGATGAAAGCCTGGTTGCACGCTGGGCTGCAGCTTTGGTTCCTGATTGTTGACTCGTCCCAGTGTCAAATGAACATTTGATTGTGTGAAAGTCAGATTTGTAGGTTATCCTGTGTGGGGAGGCACTTCGGCCTTTGCTGTCCATCCGCATCATTTGGAAATTTAGTTTTTATAACAAAAAATGTAAGGGAATTGATGAAGATGCTTTCACAACTATTTGAAAAAAAAAATCACCTGAACAAGTGTTTAACAAACACACAATATTTCAAGATGTGCTGGTACAACAGAATAGCAGCAGTAAGGCATTAAATACGGCTGATTATCCAGCTGGTGTTTGGAGATGTTATGGCATTTTTTTCAGCAGATGACAAACACTGAGTCTCCAGTTGGAAACTTGGAAACTTCCTCGTCAGCAGGTAGATGTCAGAGAATTCATCATCACCTGGTGGTGTGACAAAAGGTTGATGTCAGTGTGGTGAAATGACACAACTAACCTTCAAGTAGCTTCCCTCGCAAAACGCAGCTATTAGTGATCCAAAAAAATCAATGCAATCAATGCATTTCAGGCTGAGTACTCACACTCATTGCGACGTTTGAGGACTTGTATCGTAAAAAGCAGAAAACATAGCATTAACTGTGAAAGACTCCACTGACACGTCCAGCTACAGCGTGTTTGCTGAAGCAATGAAGCGTTAAGGTGACTGGTGATTTCACGTGCTGTCGGAATTTTAGCAATCTATATAAAGAATGCGATATATTTCTGTGGGGAAATTCAAATATATAATCTAATAAATATTACAATATTTATTCGTGACTTACTAAGGATGAGCAAAAAATCAAATGATTTTTAGTTCACTAATTTGGTTGTTTAAGTTAGTTATCGTAACTTGACCCCGATTTAAGGAATATTATGCGTTGCCTTCCGTATCATGTGGCATATAGTCCACCATTATTTTAGCCTCACGTACCTTTTGGCTCGAGAAATCACTTTCGTGTCACAATGAAACCGTTTCATAAACGCTGTCGTAGATGATTAATTTTTTTACTACAGCTTTGAAGGCAGCATTTCTGAATGACCTGGCCTTAGCGCGCGCGCGGTTCAAAGGTCGTGGCCCGGGGTTGGCTCGCGCACGGTGAGAAATTTACTGCGTTTAACGTTTAGCTGGTGTGATATACGGTCACGGTGGCCTCGTAGCCTCGCTTACCGGACGTGTGTCTGCGGGGCTGACGGCTCCCTCGCTGTGATAAACGCAAACAGATGGCGACTCATGTCTCTAAACGCTGTAAGTGGATTATCCTCCGGTAATCCTGTGTAAACTACTCTAGTAACTGTGAAACACGGACGGTGAGTGGGTGCAATTTAGCCTAAAGGCTAATTGTTACATCTGTGCCCTGTAATTTATTTACCCACAAACATTTTTTTTAGACTTATCCGTCCAGAATGTGGAAGTATTGCCATTGTGTTAATTTGTAAAAGATAAAATAACATAAAGCTTTTATTTCAGCATAACTTTAAATCATAACTAACATGCAACATTCTGACGTCATGTGCTCTTCTCTACTGTATGTGCATCTACTATCAGACAAAGAGGTTGCTGCTATATCCACTCACCTTGTTTTCCAGCATCCCTGCCTCTCATCTGCTGTGACTCGATGTCCCTGTCACAGAGGTGCGCCTGAGCTCAAAGGTAAGCTTTGTGTGAATTATTCACCTGTGTGCAGGTTTGTGTTGTCAGATGGATCTCCCACTATCTACCTGTGTGAGGCAGACAGAGCAGCCGTGCAGCACCTGCTAGTGTACGTGCCTACCGAACGTACCTGTGTGTTTGATGCTACTGAGGGAATTGGTTCATTGGCTGTGTCTGTCTGTAAAGCTGGTTTGTGTGGCAGATGGACTGGACTGGACCAGACTGGACTGGACTGATCTGATTCCTGCAGAGCTGGAGAATGGTTCTGCCTGCTGTGACCTGGATCTGACTGGAGACCATTGTCCCAGGTGGCACTGGGACCTAGTTGATATAAATATTATCCAATCACAAAAGCCTTATTCTGAATGAGGCTAAGAAAAGGGAGGGAGGGTGAGAGGATTGAAGTAGATGTGGAAATGAGGGAGTGATGTCAGCGTGGGTGGTACAGTAAATTTAGAGACGTATATTCTGTAAAGTAGCCAGAGCAGCCAAGAAAGGGAGAGAGGCAGACTAGATCGAGACAAATGTAGGAAGAAATTTACCTTGGACTGGCGGAGTGAAGTATAAAAGCCTGTTTTGGCTCATTTGAAATGTGATGGCTGCTGAAGATAACAAGACTAAATCTCCTCTAACCATAATTCTGCAGTAGAATTTAGAATCAATGACAGTGCAGAACTGAAATACAGGACTCTGTTTGTGCTAGAATAATCCTCCACCATTTTTCTCACGCAGCAGCAGGTCACCTTGACTTCTATATAAGTTGCTGTTCTTCCCTTCACAGGCTTATGCAAGAGATCTTTTTGGAAATTCATATTTGCACAGTCTTACAGCAACGAATCATTGCTGATGTTGTGATTACTAAAAAATTTGTAGATGATGAGAATGCACGCTGGCTTCTACAGAAAGCAAGAACCTAGATTTGTGAAATATGATTCTCTTCTTATTTTGATAATATTGCCAATATATTTCACCTTATCCTGCTGTCACCTGTATTGGGTTTAAATCAGGTGAAAAGAAGCCAGCAATGCCAGTAGAGGCATGCAAAACATGTTTTTGAATATTACATAATTATGTTTCAGTGTCAGTAACTGTGCCTGTGGTGCTGATGACTTTTCAGTCTTGTCTTAATTGTTAATGCATCACCACTGTTAATTTAAAGAGTCAAATTATGGAGAACGGACAGTTGCTTTCTATAGGCTATTTTACTCCCTAACAGCTGATAGTGTTAGATGTGTGTGCGTGTGTGTGTGTGTGTGTGTGTGTGTGTCTGTGTCTGTGTGTCTGTGTGTGTGTATGTGTGATGTAGGCTGCAGACAGTAGTGCTCGTATGCATGTGTGTTCAGCCAACCCTGTTAAGAGTTTCCAAGCTTCACAAGGGAATCATGCTTAATCCTGTGAATATTTTAACACACACACACACACACACACACACACACACACACACACACACACACACACACACAGACTGTCTCTGCATCACATGGCTGGGGTGAACACACAGGTCAACACGTCTGCACCTCTGCAGTGAGTTTGCATGGGGCTGTGAATCAGTCTGACACATCCCTTATGAGGACATTTTATAGCTGAAGCATCGGTGCGTATGAATACATAAAGATATCCGATAAACACAATTGGACAAACTAAATGTCATTCAAACCTGACCAAACATGTTATTGGTTGATAAACTACTATTGAGTTTTGACTGGATAGTCCAATGGCGGTTCCATTGCCTCTTTGACTTAAAAAGAATACAAGACAACTGGGTGACTGCACAGCCACTCCTAATGTTTTTGTGTGAATGGGCATCATTGACAACCCCCCACACTCCCCCGGCACTTTATTGGTTTGTACTTAACAATACATACCAGTTTTTTTCTTGACTAAATATTTGCCTCGCCTTATGATTATCAGTGTAAACAGAGAACTGAGCCATGGACGAAGGGAGAAGGGTGATGAGCCATCCAAAAAGAAGAAACAACAGAAGTTGAACAGGAAAATAAAATTGTACCATCAGCTTTACTCATAATTTAAAAACATATCGTTATCTGTATTGTCACCACAACTCCTGAGAGTACAAGTAACTACACAATGACGAAATTACAGAAATGTGAGTTTATTAGTTGTTTCTACCCTGTTGTTGACTGTTTTTTTATCCATAGTAATTAATGATGTAAAGTTGTAACTCATATTTGTTGTAGCCCTGCAACTTTAAATGAGAGTAATAACAAACAATAAATAAATGGCTTTTTTGTCCCATTTTTTTCAAGTTCTTGAGGATCCCTACCAAACCTTTGCAATTGAAGTTCCTGGCACAGCTGGACTGCTTCTCCAAATATTCCAAAAACTAAAGAGAAGTGAAAGGACAGAAGATAAAAAAAACATCCTGGTGATTAAATACGTAAGGCAGAACAGCAGAATTGTGTTTCATTGGAGCATCGTAAGTCTTCCCACCGAACACTCCTGGATTGGGGTTTATGATGGAGACTCATCTTTTGTTGTTTTTCAACCAATCTAAGTTTTATATTACTCTCTCAAGGTCTTCTGCCTATGTGGCCATTTTCCCCTTTTAACAACGTTCCCTTCTACATCCCATTTGACTTTGTATGTAAATAAGGATGATCTCCGTTCACATACAAGACTTTTAGTCTTTTATTTCTTTTTCCACTTTCTGGTTGAGCAGCAGACAATTCAAAACATTAGCACAATGCTTCTGCCAGCCATAAGCTGGAGGTATTCTATATTATACAGTGCCTTGTGAAAGTATTGGCCCCCCAACAACTTTATGACATTTTGCCACATTTCAGGCTTCAAACTCAAAGATACCAAACTGAAAATATTTTTCAAGAATCAACGACATGTGAGACCCAATCGTGAAGTGGAACCAAATTTGTTCAACATTTTATTTTGTGTTTACAAATAAAAAACTGAAAAGTAGGACGTGCAAAAGTATTGGCCCCCTTTGAGTTAATACTTTGTACAACCTCCTTTCTCTGCGATCACAGCCGCAAGTCTTTTTGGGTATGTCTCCATAAGTTTTGCACATATTGAGACAGAAATATTTGCCCATTCCTCCTTACAAAACAGCTCCATCAAATCTTAAATTCCTTAAAGTTTTATGGAGATTGTTTGTGCACAGCAATTTTCAGATCTTTCCACAGATGCTCTATTGGATTGAGGTCTGACCTTGGTTTGGACGTTCTAACACCTTTATATGTTTAGTTTTAAACCATTCCATTGTAGATTTGGCTTTATGTTTAGGATCGTTGTCCTGTTGGAAGATGAACCTCCGCCCCATCCTCAGGTCTTTTGCAGACTCCAACAGATTTTCTGGCAGAATCGGCCTGTATTTGGCTCCATCCATCTTCCCATCAACTCTAACGATCTTCCCAGTCCCTGCTGAAGAAAAAGCAACCCCAGAGCATGATGCTGCCACCACCGTGTTTGACAGTGGGGATGGTGTTTTCAGGGTGATGTGCAGTTACGTCAAACGTAACGTTTTGCAGTCAGCCCAAAAAGTTTAATTTTGGTCTCATCTTACCAGAGCACCTTGTTCCTCATGTCATCTGTGTCTCCCATGTGGCCTCTTGAAAACTCCAAATGGGCCTTTTATTTTCTTTCAGAAAAGGCTTTCTTCTTGCCCCTCTTCCATAAAGGCCAGATTTATGCAGAGTACGACCAATAGTTGTCTTCTGGACAGATTGTCCCACCTCAGCTGTGTATGTTTGCAGGTCATCCAGCGTGATCATGGGCCTCTTGGTTGCTTCTCTGCTTAGTTTCCTCCTTTTTTGGGCTGAAAGTTTAGAGGGATGGTCAGGTCTTGGTAGGTTTGCAGTGGTTTTATGCTCTCTCCATTTTAACATTATTGCTCGCACAGTGCTCCGGGAGACGTTTAAATATTGTTAGATCTTCTTGTATCCCATTCCTGCTTTGAACTTTTCCACAACATTGTCCCGGACCTGCCTGGTGTGTTTTTGTGGTTTTCATGATGCTGTTTGTTCTCCAGTGTTCCTTTCACAGACCTCTGAGACCATCACAGAGCAGGTGCATTTAAACTGAGACCAAATGACACATTGTTGCACTCTGTTTGTCATTGTTAGTCTTTTAGGTCAACACTGGATCATTCAGAAGTCATCAGGGAACTTCTGGAGTTGGTTAGCTGAGCTAAGAGAACAGGGGGCCAATATTGAATGTCCTACTTTTCAGTTTTTTATGTGTAAACACAATATAAAATGTTGAACAAATTTGGTTTCACTTCGCGATTGTGTCTCACATGTTGTTGATTCTTGAAAAATATTTTCAGTTTGTTATCTTTAAGTTTGAAGCCTGAAATGTGGCAAAATGTCAAAAAGTTCTCGGGGGGGCAAATACTTTCGCAAGGCACTGTAATCATGATGTTTGAGTCTTTTCAGTGTTTTCAGAGTTTGTATGTAACGTGGTCAAGTTTCTGACGGGGGTCCGTAAAGCTAAGCAGAGGCTGCCCAATGCCCAATGTCCCTCCAAAGCAGTTATCTTCCACGACAAAGATGACACATATTTAGTCTTCAGCTTCACCTTAAAAGTTCTGATGTAGCATATACAAAATGATGCATTACACCAAAAATCCTTTGTTAATTATTTATTTAATATTAATATTAAAATTCCTTTGGTTCCATATTATTGCTTTGTATTCAATTTTATGTCAAAGAAAATAAATTTTTGAGTAACTTTTGTTGTTATCTTTGACCTCTTGATCCTATGACCCCATGATGTCATCTTCATGGAACAAGCTAAGACTTTATTGCCACAGTAAACTGTATAAAAACATGACCTGTGAAAGCCTTCATTTTTCCGGCACTGTGTGAGAAAATGGGCTCCAATCAAAAATTTTCTTGTTTCCCAAAGTGGGAGCCCAGCAGAAAAACTTTGGGAATCACTGACATAAACAATAAAAATGCCCCCCTGTGGCGAGATGTGTGTACTGCATGTACATTTGGAATGGATCATCCTGAAGGGCACCTCAAGCGACCGTGATGTCAATTCTGACAAACACTCATTATTTTAACAATATGGTGAATAGTTTCTCAATC
This sequence comes from Antennarius striatus, assembly GCF_040054535.1. Lineage (NCBI taxonomy): Eukaryota > Metazoa > Chordata > Actinopteri > Lophiiformes > Antennariidae > Antennarius > Antennarius striatus. The sequence goes on along the minus strand of NC_090793.1, from coordinate 9,441,701 downwards.
TCTCTGAAGTATTACAGCCAACTGCCAAACATCCTCACACACTCTTGTAACAGATTCACACATCATTCACCTGCTGCAGCAGAACGGATGACTTGAATGATTTGTGCATGTAGGGTGGATAAAGATCACAGAGATCTGTTTTAAGTTGGAGGAACCTGAAATATGTTGTCCTTTGTTTCACCCATCATGCTCCTTCTTAGTCCACTTTTAGCCTTACCTTATTTTACAGAGGAGACACAGCATGTGACATAAGTTATGGTTTTAGGCAGTTCTGGATGTTCAAAATCTCTTGCCATCTGTCCTCTGTTGCTCCGTCTCTCCGTCCATCAATCCATCCATCCATCCATCCATCCATCCATCCATCCCTCTGCTGCTGTGGCTGCAGTCATCCTGCTGACCAGCTTTTCTGCTGCCTTTCTCTCTCATCACGAGGCTGAAATTAAAGTAGTGGAAATGTTTAAAGACCACAGCAGTTCAATCTGACACATCCACACCCCTGAGTACATTAACAGTGTACATAATCAACTCAGTTTAAGGTCATGTGAGCTTCTGTATTACCAACACTTCTCCTACCAGTGTTTGCTACATCTACTTCCTGATCAAGTTGTCTTACTGTATTTGTATAGCCAGAATATAATTTTTTTCTTTTCTTTTGTTCTTTCTGTTATGGTTTGTGACATATTATAACTTTGACCTCAGAGACTGCCACCCCTGAGGCTCTACTCCCTTGTTGAAGATGAAAATCTGCTGCTTGCAATCTGACATTTGCAGCATGAGTGAATTTCCTTTTCCTGTAAATTTAGAAGCATTGGATTCAGACTTGGCTGCACAAGGAATCCAGTAGGACTTCAAATTTATCAGCAAACTGCAAGCGACAGACATTAGTGAACCAAAACACCAACACAGCTTGAAAATCACTTCTCTAAGCTGGCTGTGGTGTTAGATGGTTAACCTGAACATCACAGTCATTAGTGCTGACCCGGTGGTGACCTTCCCTGCAATCCCCACCCACGCAAAATCCAATGATCATCACATTATTGATATTTAAGTGTTAGATCAAACGTTAAATTCGCTTCTAACCCAACATGTCACATCCTATTGTTCAGTCAGGTCTCTGATCATTACACTGCACCGTTTGTGAGACCTCTTAAAAAAAAACCCAACCCACGCAGACAGCTTTAACACGAGCCATCCGCATGCCGTGAAGAGGGCAGCATCAGCATCAGCATCCCTTGATTGTGTGAGGCAGCTCGTGGCGGTGGGGCGGGGAGGGAGGGAGGGAGCGCTCGTTCATTTAACGACCACCGAGGACCGGGGAGCCTCCTCCGGTGAGCAGCGCAGCCTTTTCCCGTCACATCACCAGGAAAACATGGTCGCGGTGCAGACGTCCCCCAATTCGTCTCCATCTGCGGAGTGGATCTGCTGCCTGGATAAAAGGTGGGTGGGAATGCGATCGCCGTGATAATGCGTGTTCTCCACCCTCATTCATTCTCCCTCTCCGGCGTGATTAATTAATCAACCGGCGATCACTGCGTGAGTGCGCGGAACGCGGCATCGATACGCCCAGTTTGGAGCTTTACTACAAGCTGCTGCCATTTTTCTACAACATATAGAGTACATCTGGCACCGTGATGTTTAAGGCTATAAACTACACACCTAATTCGTATTTAAATTCTGTTTTATTTCAATCCGCGGTCAAAAAAAAAAGGTGTCTGTGATGCTTCTGCATCGCATGAGTCCTGATGGGTGGCGGGTAGGACGCACATGGCTCATTTGAGTGCTTCAGTCAAATAGTCCTGATTTAAAAAAAAAAAAAGAATAATAATACCGTGGTTAGGATTTCAGTGCTGCATTGTTTTCTCGCCCTTTTTCCTGCAGTATCTGCTCTGATTGATCAGGTTATTAAAATCAGTATTTCTGATCGGTATGCATTTCACCACCCAGAAGCTTCAGTGTTTGGGAAAAGCTTTTAATTCACGCCTGATTGAAATGAATTCAAATGGATTCTTTGGAATGAACACAGTCATCTTAAAGAAACGAGATGGGATCGCAGCCCAGACACTGATGGCTTCAGATGATGCTCCAAACATTTACATCCAGGAGACGTACACCCCGCATCTCCTACACCCACACACCCCAGTATGACACATCCTCACGTTACCATTGGCAACCTGAGGCTACCATCTTGTCTTCACCTGTAATGACTGGATGCATTATGTAAACACACAGTTTGTTCAGGACATGACAGGCATGTCTGCAGCTGACTGATTTCAGACATCTGCATGAATTGATTTATTGATTATGATGATTGTTTTATCTATAAGACGTCAAACAGCGAAGGGTGCTTCTCATAGCTTCTGTGGATGGAGGTGACTGTGCCTTTTTTGTTTGAATCTAACATTTATACAGCTATTACGATGGGATTGTGATTATTCCAGTGCATTAATGTTTAACATTAAAGTAGACAGGTGTCAGCGATGGCAGCCTCAGGAATTATGTTGGACTGGATGAGACATGATCACATTGTAGAGCACTCCTCCATCCTCAGCTATGCACCTCCTTATTCAATCAATATCCAGCTGTGTGTGCGTGTGTGTGTGTGTTTTGCTGACAGCTTCCATCTACTGGAGCTGTTGACGTGAGCAAGTGAAGAGGTAGCGGTGGGTGTGAAGGACAATGTCACAGAAGGACGGAGGTTAACAACCGTTTGGAATATATCTATCCAGAGACATTTATTGCCAGAGGCATTTATTTCCCATGAGTGCGAAATATGAGAGATGAAATCTGACTTGTTTTGTTACCCAGAAGGTAGAAGCAGGTCCAGTAGAAGCACCAGTACAGGTCCAGGTTTAATGTCCCTCTGGTGCTGGAAAAATAAAACCAGATCAGTTTCAGAGGATATTGAAATTCGAGACAAAATCAATTTTTTCAAGAGGAAAAAAAACCCCTCTCTAATATTGAACTATGTCCTGTCTTTATAACTGAATTAACTTTTCACATGTAGGTGAACTTACGAATGCATCCCAGCTACATGAGTCACTGGTTAGACTTTCATTGATGAATTGTAAAGTGTGGTCTGTTCATGCTGATTAACGGCGAGTCTTTTTAATACGCTCAGGTCACCGTTGGTGATGAAGACGGCTGTCGCCACACAATTCAGGAGTGTCTCTGACACGGTCATGAATCAATCTGTCAGACGGAGGAACCTGTTTGTGTACACGCTGCCTGACGGTTTGGTCGCCTGCCACAAATCTACTTCTGATTTATTTTGTTGTGAAGGTGTGAATTTCCTAGATGGATGTTTTCTAAAACAATCTCCAGGATCTTCTGGCATTTTCTTCCTCCTTCGGTGCATCATGTTGGTTACGTTGTAAATCGTGTGTGTGGGTATAATTTGTGTCTGAAAGCTGAGATCTCTGCTGATTTGAGTGGTCAGGACGGAGGGGGGTGGGGGGGGAGACATAGATCAGGTGAACAGCTCTCAGGTCGCATCGGTCTCAAACCATTGGGGTGACTTTATTCCTCCAGACAGGCAGGAATCGAGCAAATGCAGGACATAGAAGACGAGAAAGATGGAGCCAACCAGGGTTTAACAGCGGATTATAACTAAGTTATCCTGCAGAGAGTGGGGTGAAGGGTGAGGCTGGTGTTACCCATTCGACCTCCCGGTTTCTCCCCGTTGTGCTGCGTGGGAGGACTACACCTGTCTTCTCCATTAACCCAGACAAACTGGGTTATGTCACTCTGTTGGAGCAATAAGAGATAATATGTTGACTGATGGGCGGATGAAAGGATGAGTCAGCTCCAAAAGGCGATAGAAGAGAGGAAAAAAGAGAGACCTGACTGAGTTTGTGTCAGATGCTGTGGGACTGGGAGAATGTGTTGTGTAGTTCATCCCTTTAGGGTGAGTCTGTGTTTATCTTATCGTCCCGGGTGTGAGGAACGTTCTACTACAACTGAGGGATATAAATACATGTGTTTATCCCTGTGTTCACGTTGTCGTCGGTGCTGGGAGCTTGAGAAGCAGGAATGGTAGGAACCAGGAACGTACTGTTAATGGAGAGGATAAAAAAAGTAGCCTAAAGAAGATTCCGGTTCATCTTATCAGTTGTGTTTCTGAAAGGAGGAGAACGAGACGGAGAAACGATGGAGATGAAGAGTGATTACTGGAGGTAGACAAAGAAAAGAAGAGAAAGCCAGAAGGAAAGGAAAGAGCTGAAGAAGCAGGGAGGTGAAGAAAGAAGCCCACAGTGCATTAGTGATCTTGCACACACAACACAAATGCACACACACACACACACACACACACACACACACACACACACACACACACACACACACACACACACACACACACACACACACACACACACACACACACACACACACACACACACACACACGTATTAAGGATGAGTCACTCACAAAGGAGAATAAGTGAATGAGTGGAGCTAAGTGCCGTGTGTGTTACTCTGAGATGTTTTGGCTTTGAAGATTTTTTTTTTTTACCACCATATTGCGGAACAGAATGTTTTCAGCTCTGGGATCAAAAGTGTGTGTGTGTGTGTGTGTTCTTGTGTCTGTTTCGGCGTAGACATCCAAGAATCCTCTCAGATTTAAGCGTATTAAAAATGGTGGCAGTACAAATGGGATGTTACATCAACACCCGGTGGGGGGTCTGAGCCCAGAGAAGCAACGCCTGCAGCTCACCACTGTTATCACTAAGACACCAGAGTGAACAATGGTGCAACACGCACTCAATCTCACACTGACACGCGTGCACATGCACAGATGGAACTCAAACAGTTGAGCTGCTTTCTACGTCCAAGAGCAACGAAACCGATTTCTCATGTTTTTACTCCATTAACTGCTAGTTTTAACATTTTCTGTAATGACAGTTTTCTGTCGGTTTGATGCATTCCTTTTTATCAAAAGAAATGTACTTGAGATACACAATACATTACAGCTAACAGGTTCTTAATAGTGTGAATTTCTCCTCCACTAATGGACAGAACTATGAAAAAAAAAAGCCCTGATGGTTCTATAATAGCCAATATTTGATGTAACGACTGGTGCTTTTGTGCGCAGGCCGTCAGAGCGTTCCGGTGAAGATGTGGACATCATATTGACCAGACTGAGAGAGGTCAAAGCCTTCCATCGGTTCCCACCTCCGCTGCTGCTGCAGATCTGTGCCTGTGCCTTCTATGAATGTCTGGAGAAAGGCATCACATGTATGTACCAACATGTATGTACTCTAGGAGCTGTTTGCTTTGGATTGAGTCTCCATAGTAAAGCATTGGAATACAGTGATGTAAGTCATTTCCTGTTACCCTGACTGAGGTGAGATAATGGAGTCTTGCATATTTTCAGGAATGCCTTAATTAATGGGTTATGTTGAGCTTAAAGCCAGAAGTTAACCTGATTATATCACCATGGTGACGCACGATGCAACCTTAAGGTGGTCCAGATTAGGTTCTATTCAGAGTTTGGGATAAAAGCGACTGCCGCCAGACTTTCTATCAGTCATTATTTTCCTGACAGTAGTTGTCATGAATGGACGGTCGTCCATCTGATGTTGTTTCAAGCAAACCTGCTGAGCCTCATGTTTCTAATCTCACCATCTAATTAGAGCAGAGCAGCGTGAAGCGGATGCTTGAAGAGACGGAAAAGAATCTGTTTCATGTTGGTTTGCTTCATGCAATTCTGAAGACACACGTCGGCGCCATGAGATGCTTCTGTTTGAAGTTCGCAAACACTTTACTGACCGTGTTTTATTGTCTGCAGTGTTCCGACAGGGAGACATAGGCACCAGCTGGTACGCTGTCCTGTCCGGCTCTCTGGATGTCAAAGTGTCTGAAACGGCCAACCATCAGGTGAGATTAGCTTCAAGCCTGATTGGAGCTTCATGCTTTATAATGTTAAATGTCATTTCCTGTACTTTTATCATTCACCGAATCTCAAATGAACGTGTGAGGAATGCATTCCTGCTCGTACACCGGTTGTTGTTGGTTTTTTGCAGAGATGCATTATTTCTCCCAGCTGCCATCCTCTTGCTATTTTTAGCTTAACCTTCGACTGTATGTTGAGATGTGTGCTCGCGCCACCAGGGCCCCTCATGTCAGAGAGCCGGTCCAGCATGACTCTTCTCAATGCTGACATTGTTCTGTTACATCAGCTCTTGTTTCCTTGCTTAAATATGCCTGAGCAAAGCTGCAGCGGCAGAGAAACCAAGTCCACTGAGAGCTGAGCGGTCTGCTACCCGTTGTACTCTTCGCACCAGGGTGTGAAAATTGGGTTTTAGAATACATACGAACCAGGAGACTGATGGGTAAGAGAAGAGAGAGAGAGAGTATTCATTCCCGCTTCAGGAGATTAGAAGCCCCTCCTTTGTGAAATGGTCTTTTTATGTGTGTAGCCCTAAAGTGCCATTGGTGGCCTAGTTTCCACAGCTTTATTTGAAATGTTGATTTGGACGTTTTCATAGCATACAGAATCATTTTTACAATCCATGGATAGTGTACGTCTGTGCCTGCTAGCCTCAAGCCTGTCCAATTATAGCCGGCACTCAGATATTTTCCTCGCTGGAGACTGTGTTGACTACTATCTCCTATTTGAATTGATTTGCATTAATTTCCATTTATTTATTTATGCATCCTTATATACGGTTTTATAAAGCCAATCTTTAGAAATATAATTTCAGCTCCCGCTGGGTGATGTCAAAAGCTGCTAGTGAATAACGGGAAAGTGATCTAGTAAATGGCTGGACAGTTAACCACAGTCTAGTGTCAATAATCAATTGTAATTATCGACATAAAAATTGTTCAGCATTACTTTCTTACATTTCTTATAACAAAAATTAAATATTTATCATACAGAAAACAGTTTTTTAAATCTAATTTAGTAAGACAAATAATGATGGTGACTCGTTTACTTTAGGCAGACAAAGGGGCAGACAAACGTTTCTCCTCATACGTATCCTTGTTATAAGAGGACAAAGAAAACATGGTGCCACTTGATATTTGGTCCTTTTAAACTTTACATTCAAATGTATTGATTCCTGCACATGTTGCCTGTAACAAGCAGTCATTTAAACAAATATGTTGTGTTTTTGGACAGGATGCAGTCACTATCTGTACGCTGGGGATCGGGACAGCGTTTGGGGAGTCCATCCTGGATAATACGCCGCGCCACGCTACCATTGTTAGCAGGGAGACCAGCGAGCTGCTGCGTATCGAGCAGAGGGAGTTCAAGAGCCTTTGGGAGGTGAGGGATGGTTTCACAAAACTCATCCTGTGCTATTTATATCACTGAGAATCAGCTGGAACCACAGCACTGAACATGAACTGTCTCAATGGCGTACTTGTGTCCCCAGATGAGATATAACTGGCCCCTGAATCAACCATCACCTGTTTTTTTGGTAACTACGTTCATTGATGTTGCATCTACACAACGGGGGAGAGAATGTTATCATGGGATGTTTGATTTTTGATGCGGTTTGGATTTGAATGAGAATGTAAGTGGCCAAAGATAATTGTGAACTGGGACACGGCAGAGGCAGGGGGGAGGAAAGAGTAATTCTGATGTACTTGAATGCGGCCCGAGATATTAGATATATGCAGTGACGTGTGGTGAGGTTCATGGCTGGTGAGGCACTGATGTCATCATGATCACGTGATCAGATTTACAAAAATATGAGCCTGCAGTGTACCATTTAATTATCAACAGTGAGTGGGTCATGTTAAAGTCTCATAGCAGAATTATTTACACATACAAACTGTAACACACAAATAATCATATTTGATTAAGAAACGTAATGTTGTTACCTACCTGTTAATATGTCATGTTTACTTGTAAATGAAGTCCATGCGCCGCTCCCTCTGAACAAACACATCAATAACTTGTTTGTAGAAATTGTCCGTATCTTCCTTCAGTTTGTAATATTTAATCCTCCATTTGAATAGGCGAGCGGAAAAAAAGTAATTGCCGCACTTGACTTAATGTAGATCGTAGCCTGCATTCACTTATTCTTCGGCTGAGGAGTCCCAAGACAAATCCCTGGGATCACCAGAGCCCCCTATCCATGAGGCCGGGTATTTTTTGTCCCTCACCTAGTGCCTCTTCACAGCGGTTTCAGGACCACTCAACTCAAGAAAGACGTTACACACATGCAGCTGTTGACAAAAAAACCCACTACATTATATACATTAGCTAAATTACGGGAATTAAGTTTAAAGAGCAAACGTGTTTGAACATTTTAGACATATAGAGAGATAGCATTACGGTCTCACTGTATAGCGTACCAGCACAGCTATCTGAGCTATTGTGCAATCCATGGTGAGGCTCGGCTGGCTGGGGCCTCACCGCAGGTCTCTGCTCCGTATTTCAGTGGTAAATGTGAAAATTCAGCGATTTTGAGTAAAAATAACCTAAAATTTAATTTATTTATTCCATTTTTTTCTTTCATGATGGCAGGTGAGGCACGGCCTCACCTGCCTCCCCAGGCCGCATGTCACTGGATATATGTATGTGTTAATGAATAAGGAAATGTACAGGATGTTGGACACGTCATTGGCCACAGTCAGAAAAATCTGATCTCACCACTGATACCTTATTTTTGAGACTGTATTTAAGCGTCTAACCACTAGAGGGCTCTACAGAGAGAGAGAGAGAGAGAGAGAGAGAGAGAGAGAGAGAGAGAGAGAGAGAGAGAGAGAGAGAGTTGTTCTGAAGCTCTGAATTTTTTTGTAGTGTAAATGATGATGTTCAAAGTGATGCTGCAAGATCCATAGTGTGTTTTAAAATGTAATAATAGTGTAGAATTAATAAGACCATTGATATTCTTAGCTGGTATTGGTTAGTGTTCACACCAGCTAAATCAATGAACTTGTTAATTAGGATTTAAGAGGGAAAAATCCAGTAATGCCGAAACATGGTCTGTGGATATGTCAGCTGCTTCTACTAGGATGCATTTTAATCGTAGGGTTGTATTGTGGGTAATGTAGTTCCAAGCTTATAAACAGAAGGAGGAATATATGTAATGAAAAAGATGACAAGTTCACTGAGTTAGATCTCCCAAAAAATGAGGAATACTGAGACAAGTCAGTGGAGAATAAAAATAGGAGGCTTTATTTGTCGTTCTGGGTCAAACCACACAGATCCCACTCAAGATTTTTTTTTCAGTATGGTCTCATTTGATGATCATGTGTTGTAAATGGATATAACAATCATGTCCTGTTATAAATCAAAAATAAACGTGGCTATGAGAGCTGTTTTTGACCACCTTGCTGTCAAACCCTGTAAATATCTGCACCCTTCTTTTCTGCACTTTACATCTATATAAAATGCCTGCATCTATTCATTGCTGTCACGTCAGCAAAAAGCAAAACATATCTTCAGTCTCATTCTGATTGGATATAAATGACTACAATCAGACGTCTGTATCTCACACAGGAACTAATATTCCTTTGTCCGATGTTCTGCTGTCTGTCGGTGGACAGTAGGCATAAAACAGAAAACGTAGCCTGAGGTTGTCCTCTTTTCACTCTTTATTCAGCTCATAGTAAAAGGATCTTTGTGTTTGTGTGTGTGTGTGTGTGTGTGTGTGTGTGTGTGTGTGTGTGTGTGTGTGTGTGTGTGTGTGTGTCTGTGTGTGTGTGTACCAGAAAGCGACAGAATGAATGCGATCATGTGTTTGATGAAAGGATAAAAGCGAAAAGGGCTCCTCCATAATTTTAGCACGAAGAGAGAAAGGGAGATGAATGAAGGTGGTGTGAATGTAAAACAGCTCGTCGTTTCCTCTACACGTTTAAACACACACTTCATCAAGCGCTCACTGGGCCCAGATCCAGGCTGAGGTTCTTTCTCTCCCCTGATTTACTCTCACGTCTCTTTCACCTGGTCTGTTTCTGTTGCCCATTTCCTCTCTCTATTGGCCACGCTGTATCTGTTGCCAGCCTCCTTCCTTTACTCCCTTTCTTTCCGTCCTCCGCTCCCCTTCTCTGCCCCCCCCCCCTCCCTCCATCCCTCCACTACGGTAGCTCGGTCGTGAGGAGGCTCGGATCACTGTGGTAACCTGTGAGAGAAAGTGGTTGGGTTGTTGGCTCAAACGCAGTGGGAGAGAGAGAGGAAGTGAGGAACTGAGAGAGACATTGTTTCATGTGTGTGACAAAAAGAAAGAGGGGGGTCGAGAAAAGGAGGAGAGCAGCTTGTGTAGAGCAGGATGCTGTCTGGTGGCTCGTGTGTGACTTGTAAAGAAGCGTGAGGGCATCTCTCTGGGGTGTTAGGAGGTGAGTTACCTCAGGTGAGTTGAACTGCTCTCCAGAAGACGTTGTAGTTTGGTGTGTGTGTGTGTGTGTGTGTGTGTGTGTGTGTGTGTGTGATCTCATATTTACCGCCGCCAAGGAGGTCATGTTTGGAGGACATCTTTTGCAGAGATTGTGCTTGTGAGCCTCGATTAGATGCTGGTAACGAATAAATGAAAACTAAAGTGCCCTGGTAGAAGTCTCTGAAAGCCATCAGGATATTTTTTGTTTTTTTCATAAGAGGAAATTGAAACTTCCCAAAATTGTTCTGATATTTTAATCCTTTTTTTTGTGCAAGAAAGACAGACTTTTTGTGTGTGTTTAAGTTAAACAGACCTGATCAATCTGTTTCTCACTGTGTGTGTGTGTGTGTGTGTCTGTTTGTGTGTATGTGTGTGTCTGGGTAGGTGAGTGAGTGTGTGACAGTCATCAAATATATTGATAATCAATAATCATCTGCCCCTTATGACCAATAAATTAACGATAATGTCTCATCTTCACATAAATTACAATCAGACAAATATAAAGTGAACAAATTTTTAATTTGATTTCTTGAGTGAATCATTTCGCCTCTTCATGTGTCTCCTCCTCTTCTTCTCAGATTACAATCTAACATTAAAGGTGCAGTCCACCTATTGTATGGAAAGTGTGGTGGCAAATAAATTAATTCAGTACGACTTTGAATAATCCACTGTCCTCTTATTATTAGCACTGATTGGGCTGCAGGTAGCACCTCATAATAACAGGAGCGACGAGGACACCAGCAAAGCACCAAACTGTAGAGGTGACCACTGGAAAAACCTCTCCCTTTACGGGGGTTTTGTCTCCAATGGACCTGCTGTCACTTTCATTTGCACAGAAGAGGAAATCACTTCACCATCGCTCCTGCTTCCAAAACGGACAGATTGAAATCCCTGAAATAAATGGAGTTTTTCGTTTTAGAAATGCAAATCGTGTTTATCGATCATGACATCTAAGTGCAGCATCTGAATATTCTGATTAACCCACGATTGAATGCTGCAGTGTGTGTGTGTGTGTGTGTGTGTGTATGTGTGTGTGTGTGTGTGTGTGTGTGTGTTTCATCATGTCAGTTGTTCTGCATGTGAATGATCTCGGCGACGCAAAGGGCTTTGTTTTCAAGCGATGCTTGCGGCGAGTGTTTAAAAGTAGCACTGAGGTTTTAATTTGTCATAAATGATCATATTGATATTGCTGTAAAATTATCAACACTGTCATAAATTCTGGCATGCGTGTTTGTGTGTGTGTGTGTGTGTGTGTGTGTGTGTGTGTGTGTGTGTGTGTGTGTGTGTGTGTGTGTGTGTGTGTGTGGCTTTTGTAGAAGTATCGTCAGAGCCTGGCTGGATTGTTGGCCCCTCCTTATGGAGCAATGGAGAGTGGATCCAACAATGACCGTGAGCAGACACACACACCATAGGGGTCAGAGTGTTGTTTGTGGAGAAATATTAGCCACAGAAGTTTGAAGAATATGTTATATAACATTAAAAGGAATTTAAAAAATTTTTTTTTATAGAACACTGTGTTCCTTGATTGCATTCTAAAGCAACTATTTTCTTTGGAAAATACTGAACTGTTTCCCACCTGTTCATCAGGACTGATTGCGCAGCGGCGTGTGTCTCACCGCCTGCTTATATGTGTTGATTTGGGAATGAACTCTGTCTACGTCCTGTAACAATCCTCTTTTGGACCACTTGGAAAACAGTTTGTCTTCCCCAGGACTCGCAGACAAAGACAACATGAACTCAGACTCTGCAATCAAAGCTCACAACAAGGTAACACACACACACACACACACACACACACACACACACACACACACACACACACACACACACACACACTGGAGAGAGAGGGGAAGAGAGAGAGAATACTGAGACGTTTCGGTTTCAGAATGAATCAAAAAAGCCGCAATGCATTTTGGAACTGCGTGTGTTCTGAGGGGAGACGATTGATGACTCACTCCCGTGCTCCTCTGCGGCTATGCTAATGCTGCTAATGCATGCACACAGAATAAAGATCACAGCTGCAAAATTAGCATCCATTGCTTTGTTGTATTTAGTCGTGTTTGCATATATACTTATATGCTAATTTCCTGTCTTGCTAAGGTGCAGGTAAAATCTGTATAGTACATACCCACCTCAGATTGGTCTTAACTCGGTATAAATTAAATGTAAATGCCGGGGTGTGTGTGTGTGTGGGTCACAGTGATGTAAGCATGGACTATTATGTTCTGGTGTTCCTGCGTGTTCTGTAGATTCCTTCAGAGAAGCTACAGAGAGCGGGGAAGGTTCTCCGTAACGCCATCCTGTCCAGAGCGCCACACATGATCCGAGACAGGAAGTACCACCTCAAGACGTACAGGTAAAGGTGTGCTCTGTTAGAATTCCAGCTACTTGTTTACATGAATCCTCCCTTCCCAATTAGAAAAAGATGTGTGTGCGTCCCAGACAATGCTGCGTGGGCACGGAGCTGGTGGACTGGCTGGTGCTGCAGAGCGCTTGTGTTCTCACGCGGTCCCATGCTGTGGGGATGTGGCAGGCACTGCTGGAAGAAGGGGTGCTCAACCATGGTGAATGAAACCTTTTCTACTTGTCTCATCTTCATGTTTGACTTTTAGTTTCATTTTACGATCCTCAGCTCCCAAAGAGTCTGAAAAGAACGATGGATTAGGATTTAACGCCGTGCCTGTCTGCTTGTTCAGTGGACCAGGAACTGAGCTTCCAGGACAAATACCTGTTCTACCGTTTTCTCGATGATGAGGAAGAGGACACGCCGTTGCCAAGCGAGGAAGAGAAGCGAGAGAGCGAGGAAGAGCTCCCCGAGACCATCCTCTTCCTCGCTCAGATTGGCCCGGACGCACTGCTGCGAATGATCCTCAGGAAGTCGTCAGTAATGATTATTGAACGTTTTAGCGATGATCTACATTACTTTTTTATTTAATTAGGGGTGACGGTAGGGGATTCATTCTGGCTGACCCCTGTGTGTGTCTGCAGGCCTGGTCAAAGGACGGGGGACGACCTGGAGATCATCTACGATGAGCTGCTTCACATCAAAGCCTTGGCTCACCTGTCCAACACTGTGAGTCATCTTCACATCCACTTCCTGTGGCAGAGGGAGAAGCTCTAGCCCCTGTCAGTGTTTCCCTTTGTGTAACTAGATTTCAGTTCTAGCTCTCTGCAGTGTGTTGGCAGGCTTTCACCACATGGAGGACTCCTTAATGGCTCCAGAAGAGTTTGTCTTGTTATTTTTGCACTTCATAACGATTGCCTATCATCATTTTTTTTATATTAACCGGTTTTATTGCTGTTGATGTGCATCTCTATTGATAGAGGTTTCGTAACCTCTATGAAACTCCATGCGCTGGCACGAATTACTGCAAGGACTCACGAGAAAAATGATTTAATCCTCCAAAAAAAAAAAAATTGCTGCCGTGTGCATTTTTACTGTCCTATCATGTTTCTGCACTGCAGCTCAAACCCAGCAGGACCTGACCAGTGTGTTCTGGTTTGTAGGTGAAGAGGGAACTGGCCAGCGTTGTCATCTTCGAGTCGCATGCAAAAGCTGGGACTGTGTGTGAGTCTTCATTCTATTTCACCTGTGCACCAGATAGAGGACAGTGTCTCTATGCAGTAACACTAAAGTCAAGCAGAAGAGAAATTCTGAACAGATAACTGTTGAACTATTTGGAAAAAATGACTCATATTACTTTGATTTGTTGTATAATTACAGTTTATGAAGTTGTGAGCCATTAATTCCCTAATTTGGGGGGGGTTTAGTGAATTAAAACAGGAAGTAGGAAGTTGCCATTGAGTCAGTCGCGGTTGGTTTGTTGTCATCCCCACTTTGTTTCCCTTTTGGTAGACTTAGCACCATTACAAATATGCTGAATTAGCTATTTGCACTTCCTGTTTAAATTGAACCAGTGGCTAGACAGACAGCTGTTACTGGAACAATATGATGCTGAATAAGCTTAAAATGACGTGATTATCTGATTATTATGGTTGTAACAAACATCTACTTTCTTATAGTCGAAACACGCCTCATCATTTGAATGAATGGTTTCAGTCATGTATGTTGTCATCACATGTTCATCCTCTTTCTTCTAGTGTTCAACCAGGGAGAGGAAGGAACATCGTGGTACATCATTCAGAAGGGCTCCGTCAATGTGGTTATCTACGGCAAGGTGTGTGTGTGTGTGTGTGTTTGTGCTGGTGTGGACTCATCCAAGAACATGTTCGTGTTTCATTGTTGGACGCAGGAGCGTTGTTCTGCCTTTCAGCTTCATTTGATGATACTTCATCTGTGAGTAAAGGATTAAAGTGTGGAGCTGATCCCGTCTGTGTGGAGCAGACCAGCAGCCCAGTTTGGAAAACTGCACAGCTCACCGTGACTCATCGCTGTGGTTAATCGTCTTGGGGGGGGGGGGGGGATTGTCTGCGTACACACTTTCACACCGGATGACTACTTAACACCAGTGTACTGGCAGATGTGCTCCATATATTGTGTGCATCCATATGTTGTGTATGAACACACACACTTTGCACACACACAAGAACAATTGATTCATCCCAGTCCTCCAGCTCCTGATGTTTCTTTGCAGAGCTCAAGATGACAACATAACTATGGAGTGTGTCTGATGTGATGTGTGATCTTGTGCATGTGTGTGTGTGTGTGTGTGTGTGTGTGTATGTGTATTTTAGGGTGTTGTGTGCACGCTGCATGAGGGGGATGACTTTGGAAAGCTGGCCCTAGTGACGGATTCACCCCGGGCGGCCTCCATTGTTTTGAGAGAGGACAACTGCCACTTCCTTCGTGTGGATAAAGAAGATTTCAACAGGATACTCAGGGTAGATTATTGAGAGATCGATCATTGAATAACGTCCCTCCCCCAATCCAGATGGAGTATAAATGTAATACCAAATGCAGCTGTTGGTCCAGATTGTATATAAACAAGTTTACTACCATGTCAGTATACAGGATGCCTGTCTACTACTAGTGCTGACACTATCTGTCCTTTTGTCACCCTCTTGTGGCAGAGCAGCCGTATTACATTTTATATAGACATGTTGCTATCAACTCGGCATGACATGACCGATTTTTGTCCACGCTTCTTACATTTTTAGGATGTTGAAGCAAACACCGTGCGTTTGAAAGAGCATGAACAAGCTGTGCTGGTGCTAGAAAAGAGTCCTCGCGCCTCCACCCTGGGAAGCATCAAGTATGTGTCAGGAGCCATGCATACATTTTTACGTGTGCAGTAGCGCGTCTCTTTTTGTTTCACACTTTGCTTTTATTTTGCAGATACACTGTGATATCAGGAACTCCAGAGAAGATTCTTGAGCACTTCCTGGAGACCATGAGGATGGACGTACACCCCAGCGAACCAGGTATCTGTATAGAAGTAATTTTATTACAAATATTAACGGGATTTATATTATTTGTTAATAGTCCATTATTATTCTGACTCGAACTTCTCAATTTCCTTTCTTTTCTGTCTGATTTGCTTCCCTGTTTCCATCTGGCAGACCCGGCAGTGGATGATTTTGTTCTCATGCATTGCGTCTTCATGCCCAACAGCCAGCTATGTCCTCTACTCATGGCACAATATCCTTTCTAGCTTTTTACAGGCACTTTAATTTGTATGCTCCACTTAACAGGTAACCACGCATTTAACCTGCGCACAGATGTCTTTCTTTACCACTGATGTTAATATCCTGATTTACCCTCCTCGATTGGGGTAATAAGGGTAAATTTAATCCACTTTTGGTTTTGTGTAAATACTGTGGAAACTACTCTGCTCAGTAAGTTTTAGTTTGTGCTAATGGATTTGTTCACCACTGCCTGAACAGTTTGAGAACTGCTAAAGATTTCTCAATCAAATAAATAATTTCTTTTGCCGTTGACGTCACTTGTATCTATCTTTAACCCCGCTTTCACCTACCATGCGGCGTCTCCGCCCGGCTCTGAGCAAGAGAAGTTTGAGTATTCTCTCAACAGTAAGAGGAGGACTCTCATTCTGGCCCTGCGCTGGGCCAACACTCACACCTACCTCCTCCAGGAAGAGTCTGCTTCGATCCCGTTCCTTGAGGTGGCCAACAATAAGCTTTCCATCATCAATAAATTACAGTATATTAATCCTTATGCTGATTAAATGTACGTTCTCGGTGTGGTTCTCCGTAGGAGCTTTATGGAAGTTTGTCAAATGATTCTCGGATGTTGAGAGCTTTGAAAGATTTGGTTCCTGACTTGGATAAAGTTGTTAAATTACAGTACGTTTGCCAGCTTCTGCACATCAAACCCTTACAGAGATATTTTAGATATTTTATTCCACATTTATTGTGTTTGTGTTTTTTCACCTAGTTCGGAAGAAGCCAAATCCACAAAGAAGGTACGTCTTAAATCCAGTTTGACTACGTCATCCGATATCTTTCACACATCTGGTGATGCTTATCGATGCCGGCTTGTCTGATTCCACAGAAAACCTTAATACGGCAGTTCAGCAACGGAGAGGAGCGTCTGCAGAAGAAACAGCCCATTAGGAATCAAGATGACAGTATGTTGGTCTGATATATTTTTTGTCACCATGCTGGTGACACACATGAACATGTTGATTATTTCAGCGTTGTGTCTGTACGTGTCCAGTCCTGTTGAAGGTGTACTGCAGCGATCACACATACACGACTATCCGGATTGCCGTTGCCGCGACGGGAAGAGAAGTGATCAGCGCTGTGGCAGACAAACTGGGCACCACTGAGGAGCTCCTGCTGGTCCACCTCAGCTCTGCTGGTGGTAAGAATACGTCATGAAGGAGCAGATGATAACAGTTTAAGTCAGACATGGGCTAACTGCGGCCCGCGGGCCTCATCTGGCCCTTTGTACATTCTTGTCCGGCCCGCGTGACAACAATCATGAATTACGTACACACAAATTAAACTCGACAATTTCATAATTCAGGTTTCTCATGTGGCCCCTTGTAAAAATTAATTGCCCACCGCTGGTTTAAGTTACTGAACTGCTTCCATCATCATGGCTGTCTTTGGGTCTTTGTTGGAATGTGTCGGGTGGGGATGAAAACTCAACACTTCTCCGTTGTCTTCCAGAGAAATTAATCCTGAAGCCTAACGATGTGTCAGTGTTTTCTGCTCTGAGCATCAACGGGAAATTATTTGCATGTCCACGAGAACAGCTCAACAGTCTGGTAAGAGACAAAGTCAAATAAGACAAACCGGTTAATGCAGCAATCGTGAAGCACGTATCCTTTAGCAGGAATCATCTGCAGTTACAGCAGATCTTTGCTGATTGATTGCAAGAAGCTGCATTTCTGTAAAAATTCTTTTGATTGCAATACATTTTTATCTTTATTTGTTTTTTCTCCTCAGACTCCTCTCCCAGACCAGGAGGGTCCCTCAGCAGGCTCTATGTCAACGTTTGAGCTGATGAGCTCCAAGGATTTGGCTTACCAGATGACGATGTTTGACTGGGAGCTGTTCAGCTGTATGCATGAGGTACACAAAGACACACACGCACACACACACACACAGACACACACACACACACACACACTGGATTGCTGTACTAACCTTAAATCTTCTCCTCCCTCCTCTCTCCAGCACGAGCTGCTCTACCACACATTCGGACGGCAGAACTTTAGGAGAACCACGGCCAACCTGGACCTTTTTCTGCGTAGGTTCAACCAGGTCCAGCTGTGGGTGGTCACTGAGGTCTGTCTGTGTGGACAGCTCAGCAAGAGAGTCCAGCTCCTCAAGAAGTTCATCAAGATAGCTGCACAGTGAGAAGAACCCGCTGGCGTCCGTCACCCTGTTCACGACCGATATGAACTGATCAACTTACACACGTTTGATTTTCTTTTTCTTTCTTTTGTGTTCTTGTCTTTAGCTGTCGGGAGTTTAAGAACTTGAATTCATTCTTTGCCATCATCATGGGGATGAGCAACCCCGCCGTCAGCAGGCTGAGCCAGACGTGGGAGGTGAGCTTCTCTAATCTCATCTGGATCTCTAGTTCACCGCCGGTGAAATAAAATCTTCTGTTTTGTCCCGCCAGAAACTCCCCACCAAGTTTAAGAAGTTCTACGCCGAGTTCGAGAATATGATGGTGAGTCATGTGAAATTCAGTTTGCATTAAGGATTCTTGAGACGACTTCTTTTTTTTCTTTTTTACTGAGTTCTACTTTTGGCGACAGGACCCATCCAGAAACCACCGGTCCTACCGACTCACAGTCACCAAACTGGAACCGCCGATCATCCCCTTCATGCCGCTTCTCCTAAAAGGTACAGGGATAATAATAAAAAGAGCGTCAGGTGGAAGAGAATCTTCTGCTGATTCTACATCTACGTCTTTACAGATATGACCTTTACACATGAGGGCAACAAAACCTTCATCGACAACATGGTCAACTTTGAGAAAATGGTGTGTGTGTGTCTTTTTCATGCATCACATTCTTCATTCAATACTGATTGATTGGCATAACTAAAGAGTATCTTCTCCTCACCTCAGCGTATTATAGCTAACACGATCCGACAAGTGAGGCATTGTCGAAGCCAACCCTTCAGTAAGTTGCCGTATCTGGTTCACTTTTATAACATTGATTTTACGGGAATCTCTTAATCCTGTTGGCATTTTGTTTCTTTCCTCTCTACAGATCCAGACATCTGCCAACCCAACAAAAACCACGTTGAGGTGCGGGGTTACGTCAGGAAGTTGTGTGTGATCGACAACCAGAGGGCTCTGACACAGCTCTCCTACAGGCTGGAGCCTCGACGGACATGAGCTCCGAATCGCCCACCGCCATCGCCTTCTCTGTACCGTCAGCATTAAAAAAAATACACACACACACACACACACACACACACACACACACACACACACACACACACACACAGTACACACAAGATACCTACTTAAGACACCTCGCCACAGCTGGTCATTCAGTAGCAAATCCCCCCCATCATTGACTTTATCGGTATCACGGACTACGACAGATTGACTTCAAACAGTGCCATTAAAAGCCTCTTTCTTCCTGGACACAAACTGTTTAGCTGCTCTCTCTCTTCTCTTGAGAGTCTTAACTGTGCTAGTCGTCGCCGTTGGGGACCTGTTAGATAGAACTGGAATGTATAGAACTGGAATCCGTGTCCTGCATGACTGAACTTCCCAGGCTTTGTGTTCTATACAGTGTATTTCTATCGAAGTGTCCTGTACTGTTGTGAGCCCTGATTTACAATTTCTATTCCTGTACCAGCTTGTAAAGCAAACATTAACGTCCTGATAGTTTTGAGATGGAACAACAGGAAACCCCAAAAACAGCGGTAACCCAGATTCATCATCCCCCCCGTCACATACATACATGACTATAAAATCCGAAGGTAGTTTGTAATAATTGTACCCAAATCTTTAGGATTTGTTTCCCTTTAGGTAAATATGTCAGTGTCCCTTGACTCCCAAACTACTAAAGAGTGTTTTAATTACATTGAAGCCCTGACAGTATTTAAACAGAGTTCAGACCTGTCGCTGCAGTATTACCTGTCCTTCCAGAATATACCTCTACTTTGTTTGCATTAGCGTACAACCTCTGATTAGAACTTATTCTGGGTGACGAACTCATCACGATTCCGACTCTCCTTCGACTTTTGCCCTCAAGCTTGAATCTTCCCATTTCCACCAGTCATGTTCGGTCCGTGCAATTTTTTTTTAAAAATTTTTATAAATGTGGGTGTAGATTTTGGAGTGTGTTTTTGACTTCTTTTCAGTTTATCTCAGGAGCTTTTGATGTGACGTGTGTGAGGCTGGCTTTCCCCAGAGCAGCCTGTAACCATAATGTATGTGTGTCACGCCGTGTAAATAAAAAGAGTTAAGTTAACGTCGTTTGTGCTTCGATGACGTTCTTCTAAATGAGGTTGGTGACACTGCTGAAGTCCGAAGTAACGACAAAAACTTTATCATATTCAAACTTTCATTTTTTATGTTTCTGATTTTTCAATTTCCACATAAAGCTGTGGAAAAACCTTTTTCTTAATGTTGACATGAATTTTTTTGCAGGATGTTCATTACTTACAACCTACCACATTTGATTTTAGTGAATCTCGGTCAAAAGGTTTGAATAACCCAATACATTTCGATGCAGATGCGACAAAGATGCAGATTTATTTATTTATTTTCTCTTTTTTTGAGCGTTGCTTGGGTTTCCTTGAGGTTTTGCTCATTAACACATACATTTCTGGATGAATTTTCATGGAATATGGTGGAAGAGTTTCACATGTGCAAAACAAGCAATCGCTGTTCCTTTCCTTTAACCCAGAAAGATGTTCTGAAGACTCCAGGGTCTTTTCAGATTGTTGATTACTTTTAATTGGATTTGATGGGATCGTGGGGGCGGTATGGACTCTGCTGTGGTTCATTCCTGCTCTCCAGAGGAAGAATCCCTGTGTGTTGTGTATCCTGTGGAAGCAGCTGGTAGGGTTGTGTTTCTGAGCCCAGTCATTCATGATGAAGTCTCCTGATGCCCTGAATTCCTGTGACAACCTGACCTCACCTGTCCCGTCGCACCTCAGTGATGTCGCCGCTGCTTGATGATGTCACTGAGTCGATTCTTCCGTTTGTTTTATGTGTGTACACATTAGATATGATGCTTGTGTGATATGTGATGAGATTGTTGACTTGTGTTCAACCCGCTGTGGGCCACTATTGTGTGTCCATCACTGTGTGTGTGTGTGTGTGTGTGTGTGTGTGTGTGTGTGTGTGTGTGTGTGTGTGTGTGTGTGGAGTGTATGGAGAGCTTTATATAGCCACAGTTATCCAGGAAGGAATGCCCTGGATGCCAGTGACCATATTTGAACAGTGCGTCTGCCGCTCACCTCCCCTTCATCTCGGCGCTTCTCTGCGCTGTAGTTACACCGAATCACCACAATCAGGCAATGTAATACTTTGCGTAGTGATGACAGAGGGGGGCTTCAACTTTTCCTGACTCACGGGGAGCAAACTTCTCTCTCTCTTTCCAGCACTTTCTGCTTTCTTCCCTCTGACAGCCTGCTCTGCTGACTGACTCCATCGACTCGGATCCCGCGGAGGAAAAACCGCTCCACGTCTTCGTTTCTTATCCTTCTGGACTGATTTGTGTCTGGTCACACTTGTCCTACCCCTGTGTAAAGTGTGCACTCTTTTTGGGGGCTGTGTATGTGCGTGTTAGCGGAGTCAGTATGCCATGTCGTCCCCCGGCTCGTCGTTTGTGCAGATAAAGCATGAGGACCTGCTTTTCTATGAGAACTGTGGTGGAGGAAGCTTCGGGAGCGTCTACAGAGCCCTCTGGATTTCCCAGGACAAGGAGGTGGCTGTGAAAAAGCTTCTGAAGATCGACAAAGAGGTGAGGATGAGACACATAAAAATCAGAACCTCCTGCAACTGGGTTGCATCATTTTAAAGTATTTCTAGATTCAACCGAGGCGCTTTGCTGCTTATAATAACGTGAATCCGTTTCCAACTCATTTCCTAGAGTTTTTCTGGACTCCCTCCCTTCTACTCCTCCTGTATGAATGTGTTTATCTTAGACATACCTCTCCTTGTCGCCCCCCCCTCCTCAACACTCATTGTGGATGTGAGCATTTTTATTTATGCCAGCACTCCCTTGTTCCTCCCATTGTGTGTTAGGGCGAGGTGTGTGGTCATTTGTGCCGTTAATGCTGGGCTGGTGGAGGCTCACAGCTCGGTGTCAGGAAACTGTTACAAGTGATGGCGACCTGTGGGTCAAACGGGCACGGTGGTTTTGTTGTGGCAACCAATTTCAATAATGTAAAGTATGCACATGGGTCGGCAAGAAGGAAGTAGAGAGGGAACAGGGTCTGATGTGTTCGTGTCTGAACACACTTTGATGGATCATGAGAGAAAGACAATTTGATTCCATTGTGAATTTTTTTCCCTCTGCATGTGAAACAGGGCTGCTTGTAAACGCTAATATCGTATTTCAACTTGGGTCTTTGCCGGATATTCACAAAAGAGTGTGAAGGATTTATAGTTTATGGGAAAGTCAAAGCACAAATGCAAAGAACAATATTCCTGTATGAAATGTTGATTCATTACATTGACGTTGAAGGATCTAGATGTGTTTAGGTGGCTTCACGATGCTTAAACTGCACGTGCAAATGAATGCAGCTCTTTGGAAGAGAAGCTGTTAGCTTCTTGGTAAAGGTTAAATATTTCACATTAGCATGGGGTGTGATCTCCATCTGTTTTAATTAACACTGAATGTAAGTTCATCATCAGGAATGATTTCCACTTAACTCTGGGGCCGCCGTACTGGAAACCCGATGACTAACAGTTCATGTTCTCTCTCTCTTGTGTCCTCATCCAGGCTGAGATTCTCAGCGTCCTGAGTCATAAGAACATCATTCAGTTTTATGGAGCCGTGCTGGAATCTCCCAACTATGGCATTGTCACAGGTCAGGCCATGTGTGTGTGTGTGTGTGTGTGTGTGTGTGTGTGTGTGTGTGTGTGTGTTGTGTGTGTGAAATACATGTACTCCTTCAAATAGGAAGTTTAAATCCTTCGTTTCATTCAGAAAAAAAAGTTTTATAATGTTATTTAGGTTTAAATGTTGGTATGTTTGTGGGAAATATCTAATATTAGGTCACGGTTTAAGTAAAGCACGGATGGGTCGGGGTCAGGGCAGGTTTAAACCAGACAAATGAGTGTGTCTTGACTGTGTGAGTTTGTGTTTGATTCTACATGTGCTACTTATAGACACTTTAGCACATGTTTCGGTGGCTGACCGGTGTTTATATGTGTGTGTTTTGAAGTATCTGCGTCTACTCTAGCGTAGGTTGTTGCTGTGTTTCCTGGCAGGACATTTGTAACTGAGACCAGCATGTTTGGACGTGGTTGTAATCCTGGATGGGGTCATATGTTTAAGATAAAGCACTGACACGTCACTTTGGACTGTCTAGCAACACGGCAGTTCTGTCCTCACAGTCAAGTGCATGTTGTATACATTTAAAGGTAGATGCGCTCAATCTGATTTTTATTTTATTCTACTGCCTGAGTGCCTGATATCAGATTATATTGTATGTCTCAGTATGTGTTACTTACATATAACTATTATTAATTATCATTTATTATCAAAAATAATACAGATTGTGGACAGCAACTTCATAATTATATGACGATAAAGTCTGATCACACCTGATACATTCATTTATTAATTCATTTATTCATTTCATTTATTCAGTTCTAAAGGTCTGATTTTTTATTATTATCCCCGATTAGTCCTTGTCTTCCTCTTTTCGAAATGTCCCTCTTCACATTAAAACAAGAGAGGTTAAAGTTCACAGATGAGTGGCGTTACATTGTTAGTTAACTCGTCTGCTGCTAGGAGTTAGCCAGCTAGGTGTGTGATATCCCTCACATTATATTTAAACATGATGATATCCGCTGGAGCCGCTTCATAAAATGGGATATATTCTTTGGACTAACGCGTATCTCACCGGTTTGTTTCCAGTCTGACCGGTTAAATTTAGCCTGAACCAGTAACCGCTCTGCTGTGATGGCCTGTGTGTTCTGACAGAGTATGCTAATGGGGGGTCTCTGTACGAGTACCTCTCCAGTGAGCAGAGTGAAGAGATGGACATGGAGCAGATCATGACATGGGCCATCCAGATAGCCAAAGGTACACTTCATGATGATAACAGAATCTGTTTTTCCATCACCTCCTGTCTGATAAATATGAGCTCAGTCTTGAATCAAATAAAAAATGCACGGCAGTGAAAACCTACAATATGTTAGATGTGAAAGAAATAAGAGAATAAATGTTAAAGCTAAGATAAAGAGGAAAAAAATTTATATTTTAGTGCTGTAATTGAACATCTTTACACCAAAGTTCAGAATTGAACTATCACCCGGATCATTTTCTGCTGTAAATGTTTTTTGTTCTTTTGTTGTTTTTTTTAACCTAATGTCATCATGGAACATCAGATGGATTATATTATATAATTTAATTTCTAATCAGCTGAAATAAAAAACGTTTTACCGTACAACTGAGCTCAAGTTAACAAGCAATTCTACCAAAAATCAATCAGAATAAATCTTTAAAGGCTGCATTCATTATTATTAATACTTTATTTCCATTCAGGAATGCATTACCTCCATGCAGAAGCTCCAGTCAAAGTCATCCACAGAGACCTCAAGTCACGGAACGGTAACGCACGACCTTAATCTGTTCGACAGACCCTTTCGCTCCGTTAGCTCTGACCGTATGTCGGCGGCGTGGCGCTGATCTGACCGCTTTTTCTCTTTAACAGTGGTGATGACTGCAGAAAAAGTGCTGAAGGTTGGTAATGGCGGCGATGCACAGACGACCACATGTAATTATTTTTCATTCGGTTCAGACGCTCGGATCATTTTGGGTTTTGCTCACGTCTCTTTTTTGGGGTTGCAGATTTGTGACTTTGGAGCGTCTAAGTTCCTCTCTCATACCACCCACATGACGGTGGTGGGCACGTTCCCCTGGATGGCTCCGGAGGTCATTCAGAGCCTGCCTGTCTCTGAGACCTGTGATACCTACTCCTATGGCGTGGTGAGTTCAAAGTCACGTAAAATATAGTATCAAGACTGTTAATGTCCGTCTGGAAATCAATTGCTGCTGGCTATAATTAAGTGGGTGCAGATTTGTAATCTTCATTGTAAACTGCATTTTACAGACTTGAATTCAAACTTTTAAAATCTTAGAACTTCCAGTTCTTTATTAAATTATGTAAAGCAAAGCATTTTTTGGGAACAGGGCATCATAAATGTGCTGTTTGTCTTCAGAATCATCTATTAACTGGATCTATGAAGGCTTCCTTCCTGCATCCATTCAGGACAGTTACATGAAACAAAAGCGACCCTGTTGTTTTGGTTTTTTTTGCTTCACGTCTCTCCTGGTTCTGTTGTGTCCAGGTGCTATGGGAGATGCTGACTCGGGAGGTTCCTTTCAAAGGATTCGAAGGGCTGCAGGTCGCCTGGCTGGTGGTGGAAAAACAAGAGGTAACTCGATGCTCGACGCACGTGATCAACACCTTTTCTGAACGAAACCGTAGGCGCGTAGGGTCGACCTCAGCAGCGTTTGAGAAGGCTGGAGGAACAATGCAATGCTCTCATGGTTTCCACTGCGAGCTGGTGAGGCTGAGGCTGGGTATTTTTAGGCCTGATGTCAGCTTCTGCTCTTGTAAGGCCTGGATACACAGCGGTGGAGTTGGGCCAGACTCCCCCTTGGCTAAAACCTTTACGAGAGAGAGAGAGAAAGAGAGGGGAGGGAAGGGGGCTTCACTTCTCCCTAAATAACTCTCTCTCCCTTTCAAAGTCTCCCTCTGATTTCCCCTCCGTTGCTCTATACCTCTCTTCTTGGCCTCTTACGTGCCCCCTCTGCACTCAGAGCTGGTGATATTTTGGGATTAATCCCCAGAGAAAACAGTTTCCATTTACTGCCCCGTACTATGGAGCTGTCTGAGCTCCTCCAGACCCACGGTGATGCCGGGGGGGGGGGGGTAAGGGAGTCTTTTAATGCAGGGGCATTATCTCAGTGGTGGGGCGGGGCTTAGCGCTCTTACTGCATTTTACAACAAAAACAGTTGTGGTTTACTTTACGGTTTTTTTTTTTTCTTCTCACTGTGGAAAAAGTTGATGCAATGCGTCCGTGGATGAATCAGGCGCCATTTGATTTATCAGGAGACTTGAGAAACAGACAATTCTGGCTTTCGTTGGTTCTTCTTGGTGTCTGTTGCATGTTTTGCCACTAAGTTTGGTAGATTGTCGTCAATCCCCGATGTCATTGGTGGTTATGTTGTTTTTCAATGTCAGGAACAATGGCTGTTCCTCTTTAGATGACGGTGAAGTTGGTGAACCTTGAGTTTTTGCACTAAACCCTTCAATGCTTTGGTTTAGGATTATGACATCACCATTAGCATCTGCTGCACTTAACTTCCTGTTAGTAATGTCAGCATGCTAATCCAACTGATGCTACCTGCACATACCAACAGCATTAGGTTTGCGTGCCAAAGTTAGCATGTGGCTAACATCGAGCTCCCCCATACTTAAATGCAACCACAGTTTTAACGCTAAACATTTGAAATGACACATTAGCTTTTAAAATGTCTAACATGACATTAAAAATGATTGTGAGTGTGTGTGTGTGTGTGTGTGTGTTCTGGTTTCCAGAGGCTGACCATCCCCACCAGCTGTCCAGCAAGTTTTGCAGAGCTCATGAGGAAATGTTGGCAAGCAGAACCAAAGGTAAACTGAATGGAGGAGGTATAGAAGGCTCCATCTTTTAGATCTTTTAGTTTATGCTTTTAAAGACACTAAATCTAGATGTAGCCTGTTAATGCAGAGTTATGTGTACCTACAGGAGCGTCCACAGTTCAAACAAGTGCTCGTTACCCTAGAAACCATGGCCAATGACAGCAGACTACCGGACCAGTGCAACTCCTTCCTGCACAACAAGGACCAGTGGAGGTATGCACATGAACACACACACAAAAGAGAAGACAGTATGTGTGTTTATTTTTGAGATTGAGGCATCTTATTTCTTAGCCTATCCAGTAAATCTCACTGTCTTGTCTGGATGACATATGCGGGGTGCGGTTTCCTGTATTCCAAATAAAAGTCGACATGCACGCAAACACCTTCACGGCAGATACACATGTGCCAGCATCAACACACAGACACAACTCTGCAGCCTGAAGCTAAGGAGGATTTGAATGTGTGACCCTGTGCTCTACTTCAGTCTATAATAAGCCAGCTGGAAAGAGTCCATGGAAGAGATTCCTCTCCTCCTCCACTCTGCCCTCAGTTCTCAGAGGGAAAAACGACAGTGAGGCGGGGGTGGGGATGAGTGGGGGAGAGAGAAAGAGAAATGATGAGCTGAAGAAGACAAGACCAGGGAGGAACAGAAGTATATTGTGCTTTCTGGACAACAGGGCAACAGTGGGGATGGAGGGAGGCGAGTATGGACAGATGACAGGGGTGAGACGGGGTGGAGACAGTGAGGGAAAGGGAGGGTGGCAGCAGAGAAGAGAGGGTGAGAGATTCTGCTCATATTTAACATGAGTGCAGCGAGGCAATCAATTTTGAGTGAAGTTTTGGGTGCATGTGGAAAAGTTGGACGAGCGAAGGGGAGGAGGAGGAGGAGGAGGGTGAGGGAGGTGAAGGGGCGGGATGAATGAATAGGGAAGCAGGGAGGGAGCATAGGAGGAGGTATGACTGAGCGTCAGATCTGTCTATATTTAGTTGCCGTGAGGGTTGATTGTGTTTGTGGAAATGCAGGTTAAACAATCGCTGTCGCTCACACTGACCTCTTGTGGTGGCAGATGGAACTGCAGCCGACTGTTTATGAGCGTCACAAATCAAGAGAGCAGTCGTTGCTACAGGAAACTAGAACACAATTGTTTTGAACTTGGAACCTCTTTTTAATGTGTCCAGTGAGGCAGAGCTGCAGCTTGAGACGTAGAGAGAGTAGAGTAGAGTATAACTTTATTTATCCTTGAAGGAGGTTCCATCAGGGAACTTGTGTTTGTATGTTTACAATGACAAATGGAAAAATTAAAATTTGCAGCTCTGAAGTAAAATTAATGTGCAATAATAAAAGTATTGATAATATAAATTCTGTTTCAGATTGCAAAACAACACATTTTAGGGTAAAACTGACATTTTTGAGATGTTTTACAAGTAAAATTCCTAAAGGATTAACAGAAATGTAAGAGCGTCAATGAAATCTGATCACAGGTCAGTGTGTTTGATGCCATCAATCAGCTTTTATTTGTTAGGTTGATCAAAGTCAATCATAAAGTCTATAAGGATATAGAAAAAGAAAATGTGGATTTGTCCAACCATGTTTTTACAGTCATATCACATGATGTAAATAACACTTTCAGTGGCGTGGCAGTGATCTGTACACAAACCCCAACAGCTGGTGCAACATTTTGTCTGTTTGAAAAACCACAGGTGTGAAATTGAGTCGACTCTGGAGCGCCTCCGCAAGCTGGAGAGGGAGCTTTACTCCAAAGAGAAGGAGCTGGAGGAGCGGGAGAGGAGGCTCAGGCTGTGGGAAGAGAGACTGATGGAGAGGTCCAACATGACTCCCAGCCCCACCTCTCTACTCATGGAGCGCTCCACTATCTCACCTGTAAGTGGAAGGAAAGAAACAATCAGATCCGTTCCGTGATCCTAAACCCGCTTCTCCTTCTTCCAGTTCTTCCCCTCGATGTCCATCGGTTCCAGCGGTTCCTTCTTTCGGTCGCACTCTCAGGACTCCAACAGCGCCGGCGTCAGCAGCGCTGGCGTCAGCTGCCTCCTGCGCA
The DNA here is from genome assembly GCF_040054535.1 of Antennarius striatus. Classification (NCBI taxonomy): domain Eukaryota; kingdom Metazoa; phylum Chordata; class Actinopteri; order Lophiiformes; family Antennariidae; genus Antennarius; species Antennarius striatus. The sequence goes on along the minus strand of NC_090793.1, from coordinate 9,413,044 downwards.
CCCTCAGCAATGGCGACACGGAGAGGGGGAGCAGCACAGTGCTGGAGAGGGGGATCGGGTCGCTCGACGGCGGGAGGCTACACGCCGTGCTCCAGGGGTTACAGGGCAGGTTCGGAGAGGAGGATGAGGAAGAGGAAGACACCTTGGAGGAGAAAAGCTGGGGTCAGAGGGAGAGAGATGAGAGTAGGAACAAGGAGGGAGGAAGGGTGCAGGTGACGCTCAGAAGCTTCCCGGGCGGGAGGGTGGAGAGGAAGTGGGAGGAGGGGGACAGGGAGAGAGGGGGGATGCAGCGGAGCAGGGTCACAACCATCGTCCGAGGATACTCCGGAGGGTTTGGAGAGGCGGAAGGAGACAGGGAGAAGGAGGGAGGGTGGGAGATAGAAAAGCTGGGAGACAGGCTGGAGGATAGAGGGATGGAAGGAAGGATAGAAGGGGGAAGGCTCCCGACTATGTTCAAGGGTCTCCACGGGAGTTTTGGGGACATCCTGTCCTTAGATATGAACGAGATGGGGGAGATGGAGAGACTGGGCGACATGGAAATGGACATGGGTGACCTAGGGGTGATGAAGGTCATAGGTCACGGCGTGAGGAGTGGGGTTGGAGTCAGTGGCCGTCGGAGTGACGTGGGAGTCGTGGTCCAGGGAGTCAGGGGCGACCTCGGAGAGGCCATCGGCCAAAAGATTAGAGGTGAGGTTGGGGTCATAGGTCACTCAGGGGTGCAGGTGAGCATGAGGTCGTCGTCCAATCAGAACTCTGTGAAGAGCTGCAGCGTGCGACACGGAACCAAGATCAACATGGCTACTGCAGCCATGGACATGATGGAGCTCGATTGGTCTGACAGCGACTAGAAGACACACACAAACACACACACACACACACACACACACACACACACACACACACACACACACACACACACACACACACACACATACACACACAGAGAGAGAGCACACACAGAGAGCACACATAGAGGCCAAACTATAAAGGTGTTAGCACATACAGTATCAGTGCTACAGTATGTGCATTAGGATGATAAAGGGTTGGTATACATACATTGTTTTGTTAATTTTTTTTTATTGAATGTATGATTACCACACACACACACACACACACACACACACACACACACACACACACACACACACACACATAAACACACACACGTGTACTGTGAAGTAGGAGCAAAGACACAGACGTGGTCTTGTCATGTTGTCAAAATGACTTCACCTGTGTATTTTAATGTGCTAGTAAAACCGCTGCATAACTAAATATAAGAGGTACAAGTGCAACAAGCTAACGCCCCTCCCGCAAGGTCGTACCTTCTCCCTGCTTGTAGTTTAGACTTGATTTGTTTAATGTAAGTTTCATCAGTTCTAACAGTTTCTAGAGTGTGAATTTTTTGGCATTTCTTTCTGTATATTTAATCATTTTTCAATAAAAGCTAAAGATTCCATTGCTGTGATTTTCTCTGTTTGTATACTGAACGATGTGGACGGTGCGTGGTGGGACACCTGCCTCACCCCATTGAGTCAGAATCCTCCTGTCGCGATCAGACGCTGAGGAGCAGAGCCACTCCGGCCAGCACCCACTTAGCCGGCCTCTCCCTGGTTTTGAGGCTGAAGGTCCACACGTACGTGGGGCCTCGGATCTTGGTTTTGTAGAGCGGGCACTCGTAGATGTTCCTGGTCTCCTGGCGGTCGTTGGGCACGGCTCGGACCAAGATGACGGGCATAGCTGGGGTCAGTTCCTTCAAACGGGCCTCGGTGATCACCCCAGCTTTAGCGTCCCATCTGGCACCTGTGGAGTACAACGATGAATATGAGCATAACTTCTAGGTTGTACTGGATCCCAGCACCGCCGCTGCAGATTTTTCTCTACTAAATCTCAATCTTTTTATTTTGGACATTTTCAGTCTGATGCAAGGTTTGGATTTTTGTTTGATAGTGAGTTTTTGATCTGGTAACTTGTTTCAAGTGTGTAAAATAAGTTATACAGATAAAAGCCTGGTGTTCGCCCACCTTCCATGTAAAGCCCGTAAACGTATGCGCCCTCCCGGGCTGGTTGGTTGAACTCCTCTTTAAACTTCTTGGTCACGTCCACCGTCAGGTTGACTTTGTCCAGGGGCCACTCGTTCTTACGTGCCAGAGTCTGCATCACCGCTGGAAAGCCAGGTCAGACGAGGTAAGAGGTATTAGCATCCATCAGCTAGTGCTAGGTGACACCCTCGCGTGTGGATGGGTCTTACCGGTGAGGAAGGACTGCGGGTTGAACAGCCCCGACAGCCAGACAACGGTGGGCAGAGACAAGTCTTGAGTCCAGCTGTCCAGCTCTTTGCAGCGCTGCAACACATCGTTATACCTGACACGCAAAGATAGCAAGTGTGTATGGACTTAACTATATTCCTTTTTCAACATACACAGTAACTCACACACATGCTGACAGAGAGAGAGACACCCACCAGACAGACAGGCTGTAGGTGGATGGGTAGGCCAACTTGGTCCACATATCAGGGACTTTGTCAAAGAACAAGGCCGTCTGCAGCTTCTCCATCTCGGAGGAGATGGCCAGTTCTCCCTGTGACATATTTAAGGGCTCATTCTTTTCATTTTATGAAATTGAGAAGGAAAGATTATAAAAAATGGGTGCTGAGGTAAAAGGAAACCTTGAGGCCCAGGTCGAGTTCCTTGAGCGAACGTCGGATCTCAGAGATGAGCATGTTCATGCGCTCACATTCCTGAAAGCAGACCAGGATGTGCGGGGATCGCTCGGCTGTCTTGGAGGTGATGTCAGACATGTTGTACTCCTCTGGTAGCTTCTCCATCACCTCATCTAAAATAGTTTTCACCTGGTGGAGGGAGGAGTCAGAGAATAATGTAAGTTCTTCATTGTGATGATCCTCTGCAGATACGATTGAACTTGGGGGGGTGAAGCTACACCTTCTCATCCAGAGTCTGCGACGCTCCCTCTCCCATCACGGCATCTGGAGACTGCAGCTCCAACAGAGTGTGGAAAAGATTATCTGAAGTTACCGTCAAGAACTCAATTTCTGCGTTGGGGTGCAACCCATAATGCACCGGGCTCTCGTGGGGCAGCATCTCATCTATGAAGTCATGGTAACCCTGGCGATGCAAGGTGGAGATCAATAACTGCTGTCGTGTCTGCTCAGTCAGAGATTTTTAGTTCATGTGCTGCCTGATGGGAATTAATCTTTATTTATTTAGGAAAAAACAAGGATTTTAAAACCGGAAGTAAATCCATTTAATGAAAATGTTCTCTTAATGTGGTGTTTCTCTGTTTACCTTGTAGTCCAAGTTTGAGGGGACGACAAATCCAGGTGCTAAAGCTAGCTTGCGGTCAAACTGTGAAAATTAGCAACAGAAACCTTTGAGTTAGTCAAAGACAGCATCAATCCTCAAATGATACAAACCAAAAATGTATTCTTTCCTAGAAATTTGGGTTGCACGTGGCTAGAAAGAGTCTACAATCTGAAGCCACATTGAAACTGGCTTACGTCTCGTGTCATTGAGGTTATTGTTCACGTTTTGAACGTACTTGGTTGGGTTGCATGTACTCCTCCAGGTATGTTCTGCAGAGCCGTCTGTCCCAGTCATCAGTGATGTGTCCTCCATACATGATCTCCCCAAACAGATACCTTAGGTCCTCCCATGGTACCTTCATCATAAAAGTCAAAATAGAGTCACTGCCAAGATATTCATAGTATCTTCATTACCCTCAGTCAAGCCGTCTCTTTATAAAATCAACAGAACGTCCTACCTGTGCGTTCGCTTCCAGGTAGTTGTAGAGCACGTTGACAGATATGGTCAGGTCTCCGGTGTTGAAGGGGTACTTTCTATTCCAACCCTGGGGTCCGAATTTCCTCCTCTCAGCCACACAGGCGTGGAAGTAACACAGGGAGAAGAGGATGGTCTTAAACTCCTGTTCACGGCTGCACTGGTCCAGGATGTCCTGTGCAGACAGCAATAAATCAGTACAAACATACCGGAACACGCCTCACATGAAGCAGACGGGTAGACGATCACCTGGTCGAAGTTGTCCAGAGCGGCATGCAGATTGGCGAGCATGCCTGTAGGGGGTTCGTTTGTGATCTTGATTGCATTCTCTAGGATGCCCTGAGGAGAAGATATTAGATCAAATGTAGTTAACAATCTGCATTCATTACACATTTACTTGATGACCTTGCTGTCTCTACCTGAGGGATGATGTGCTCCTGGGGAGTCGGTGCCGGCTCGGCGCTCATGAACACCCTGTAGTCTGGATGACTGCCTTCACAGCAGCGTTCCAGGAGCTTCTCCAGAGAACCCAGCCAGCGTCCAACCAGGTGGATGTTCTATGCAGATGGGAATGAGGACATGTATTCTGAATCTAGCAGAGAAGACGGTGGATTCAGAATTCTTTCATTCTGTGTTTATTGTAAACCACATTTGATTATCATCAAACTTCAGACATTATCTTTGTCTATCCATCTTCTCTCTCCTCTAGTCAGACCTGCAGTATAACCCAATGACCCTCCTTCGCAGCCTTTTCCATGGCAACCTCGGCCACAGCTTCCTGTCCCTGGCCCAAGGACACGTTGTGTAGCTTCCCGAGATCAATGATGAAACCCAACTTCTTTCCTGGAAGCACACAACGTGAAAACTGTTTCAGTATGTTGATTAGACCCCAACAAACATCATGATTACAGTCACTCTGATTACCAAGTGATTCCACATCTTTCAGTGGATCCACTCCTGGAGAGAGGATGAAGAACACTGGTGAGGCTGGACCACTCTCTCTGAAGGACTTAGCAAATTCAGTCTTTCGGCCCTCTGTGTATTTCACTCCGAGTTTCTCCTCCACAAAAGCCCTTCAATAATCAGGAGGAGAAAAAAAAGGTTGATTTTAAAAGTAAGTGACAGAAGTGATTGAGAAGATGACCATGAAATGTCTGTCCAAACTTACATAACGTGTAGTTTTGATTTTGAAAGGACTTAATGAAAGGTAATAAGTGAATGCTGTGTGAACAACTATTTCATTGGATCATCTCCAGGGAAGAAAAGAGACTCAGGGTCTGATAGAACATCATAGATTAGTGTCACCAATGCATTAAAAGACCGGTGTGACCTAACGTCACCATCTCTGTTTCTGTTCCTGAGTTATGACGCTATATAATGGCCAGAGAGGAACAGATAAAATGTCATCACTTCATCATTTTATCACTTTCTGGGACTCCATCATAATTAACGTATCATTACTTGAGTTACGGTCAAACAGATTACACTGACCTTTGCCACCGAAGGATAATCAGTTGCTCCCTAAGCTTCAATGGTTTCTTGTGCCAAGTTTGAAGGATTCCTTCAAGGTCTTCTTGAGATGTTGGATTCACAAGAACTGAACGGACAATTCAAAAGCCATTCCTTGGCTCCTCAAAAACCTCCTCACCTGAGAGCGTAGGTCATACGGTCGGGTCTCAGGGCTCTCATCATGATGAGTTTTTGCAGGGAGGTTTTCCCTTTCCACTCCTGGGGGAACTTCTCTTTCTCTGGACACTCCGACTCCACCAGCTTCTTCCAGCGTTTGGGGGACCCTTCGATGTCCCGATCGAGACCGCGAAACTCATCGCTGAAACTCATCACCTGGGTAAAGATAATGGACGGCAGGTGAAAAAAATCATTATGGAAAAACAAAATACATCCTGGATGTGTTTCGGATGAGCAGTGCACCTTGATGGCGCTCCAAGCCGAGTTGGACAGAAAGTCCAGGGGGCTGACATAGCTGTGGTCGATGTTAAAACGAAGCAGGAAGTCCAACTCTCGTACGTCTATCTCCTTACTCATCAGAAGCAACTGAAAGAGCGAGACGGTTAGAGTCCAAACAAGCTGTCTCCCTCTGTCTTGAACACACAGACATCCACACACCTGGATGGCGAGCTGGGCAGTAAAAGTGAGCTTGTCTCTCTCAAACAATCCTCGGTTGATGTAATTGAAGGTGGAGAAGGTCACACAGTCTATGAGCTTGTTAACTCTGTTCTGCACATTCTCAGAGGCCTCTGCCATCTCCACGGCCTTGTGGAAAACCACATTAAAGGCCTGCAAAGGAGACAGAAAGACCATCTTCAGGAAATTCATCAGTAAACTACATCTTGTCTTTGAGAGATTGCATGAAGTCAACATCTCATATGACTGTCAGCATCAAATTAAATTGGAGGGATGCTCCTTGCTTTTCATCATCTTCCCTCATTACCTTGAGGCTAAACTGGTACATGGGGTTGATCTTGTTGAGATCGTTCATGATGAAGTACAGCAGAGAGGCTCTGACAGCGACGGGCCGATAGTGTTCTCTGGCTTCGTTTATCTTCACCTCATTAACTTTAGCTTCCAGAACCTGAGAGGGAAGCCAGGAAGGAAGGCAGCGAAGTAAAATAAAATGTAAGGGTGGAAAGACACAAGGGTTACACCGAATTAAAAAGATTAAAAGTGACAGTTGAGCACAAACATTAATCCTGTTACCTTCATCTCAATCTCAGCAGCAGTGTGTTTGGTGGTCTCCAGCTTCTCCACCAGAATGTTGTCTCCAAGGAAGTTACTCTCTGCAGCAGACAGTCTGGTCAGCAGCTCATCCTCCAGGAGCTTCAGCTCGATCTTGAACATGTTCTGCTGTTTGGTCAGATCCTTCTGCAGGGAAATGAAAGCAAGAATAACTTTAAAAGAGGCACTTCAAGACCGATGAACAAACATTTCTACATCACAGAGGGAAAGAGAAGCCAAGTAAGACGTTTCCTCACCTTGAGGTGCTCGAGGTCAGGTCTTTCCTGATTTACCACCTGGGCCAGAAGCTGGTCCTCCAGGCCATCCCTGGTTACAGTAAAATCAATGAGGGTCGTCTGGGCTTGAATCTCTGGCTTGTAGTGAGGATTGGCCAACTTGGTGTGGAGGATGAGTCTGAAGCTCGGGTGGAAGAAACACTCTTTGTCCCCGACTTTTATACAACTTAAAGGAGAGAGAGTGAGAAAACAGGACTCTTAAAGGAATTAATACTTGTTTTGTGGGTCCAGAACACTTGTGTGTGTGTCTCTCCTGTACCTGCCCTTCTTGATAGTGTGTCGGCCCAGCAGTGGGTCAATAACAGGGTCGACAGTCTCCGCAAGATTCTCTATGAGGACCGTGTCCCCTGCCACCACAGCCTGCTCTATCACATCTACATAGCTGCAACATGACACAACATTCAACACAAAAGATGAATTATGTGTGTTAGAATTCTCCCATAAAGAGACAGGAACATAAACACTCACCCTCTCTGGCCAAGACTGATCACCTTCAGGCTGCTGCCACAGCGACTCTTGATCCACTTGATGCCTTGCAATTGGGGGTCAATGAGAAGAGGCCAACGCTCACCTGAAGCAACACACACACACACACACACACACACACACACACACACACACACACACACACACACACACACACACACACACACACACACACACACACACACACACACACACACACACACACACACACACTAAGCAAATGCCACACAAATTGCAAGCTATGGTTCTGATGGTTAAGTGATGAAGCACATCTCATGCAGCAGCTCACAGTTAATGAGAATGGCTGCATTCTGAGTTGAAATTTTGTCTCCTGGTAAGCCCTCATTGTGCCACTGGGCCACCATGGCATCATCAGTCAGCATGGACACCGGATCTAACCCCCCTGTCATGGGGATGAGTGTCTGATGGAGAGAAAATTTGGGACAAATGAGCCAACAAATCTACTGTGAGGTATTTGAGAAGCGTTTGAGAGATTGTGACCTTCTGGTTGCGCAGGAAGGGCATCCAAAGGTTGTCCAACAGCTCCTTCCTGTACTTTTTGGAAAAGGATCCGGCGTACGAGATGAAGGCGGATGTAAGGAGGACATCTCCGCTGAGAGTTTCCTCTTGTTCATGGTACTGAGCCACTGAATGGGCCCAACGTACATTCTCGCTCTAAGCCATAGTGAATGTATGGGTGTTATACTGAAATTGCTCAATGTTGTGTTTAAAAAGAAGAACATAATGGATCCGCTCACTCTGAGCTCACCTCCAGTCCTTTGACCAGCCGATTGGCTAGTTCGATGGTCTTGTTGGTGCGGTTGACCTCCTCCTGGAAGCGTAGTTTCTCTGATGTTGCTTTCTTAAACGCCGTTGTCAGAGTTTCCAGGTTGCCGTCCAACTCCTGAGACATCAGAGAATGCATATGATACTTTATATCTACGCCTATACATGATGTGAATATGTCTGAATGGACTTACAGCGAGTTTCTTCCTGATGACCTCCAGTTTCTCTGCTGCCTCAGCCAGATCAGCGTTGGCCTGAGCCAGACACATCCTCTTCATCTCGACCTCACAGAGTACCTGAAGACAAAACAACAATCTGGAAATCAATAAAGCACCAAGTGACAAAAACAACCCCTGTCACACTATTTTTGGTCGTGAAATTCAGTCCTAAAACTATGAGACCTAAATGACATCGGGGCAACAAAAGAAGAGTTCTACTTACAAAGATCTGTCCAATGCAACAGAATAGATGTGGGGAGGAAAAAGAGACCAGATCAAATCCCTGTAGGGTTAGGTTGAATGATGCACCTGGATGTGACAGGTGGCGCAGACGTGCGTACCTCATGGAAGCGTATGATGTTGATAACCCAGGCACACAACCCTGCAGCAGCGGATGACTTCTGTCTGACGAACTCGGGATTAAATTCTGGGTCACTGAGGTGCTCGTCTCTCACGCACCTCACCGTGGCCTCAGGGATGTGCTCTTTGTCAAAGTTCACCAACGCCTGCAGGAAATCGTCCACCTGGATGTGCATTAGTGTGTGGGTCAGGTGAGACGATGTCATCTCATAGGCTCCATATGTTAATGACAAATTAATCAGGGACACTGATATTTTAAGTTATACAGACTCAAAGTCAAAATGACGGGAAAAAAGAACAATTCCAACAATCATAATTTTATTTTTATCTTTCTAATATAAAATATTGCTTGTTGAGACCTCCTCACTTTTATTTATAACAAGTATTTATGACACACTAAAGTACATGGTTGAGATTACAGATCTCTTTTACACGAGGCCAAGGCATCATCAGTCATGAAATATGAGGGTGATAAAGAATTCTGTGTGGACTTTTAGTGAATGGAGATGAAAAGAGAACTCGAGGATAAGGAATGCTATAATTGATAAAACAGCAGCCAGTAAAAACATTATGAAAAATATGATTTAAAAAAATTGAAGGTATTAAATTGTCTTTGTTGGAATTTTAGACCAGGGATGTGGAATAAAATTGCAATCAGTCATTTTAAATGCGATACAATCATTTCAGCAGTTTTAGGGATTTATTGTTAACAGGCATTTTATTGGCTCTGCGTTCGCCTGCTATTAATCTCAGACAAACGATAAGGCGGGGCTGTAAAATATCACCTTGCTCATGACCATCTTGGAAGCCTTCCAGCTGCGATCTTTGGGGATTCGGCCTTGTGGAGAGAGGAGCACCAGAACAGCGGCGGAGACGTTTGTGACGATTGCTGGAGGGTTGGGGAACGTCCTCAGCTCTGTCAGGTTAAGCTGAAAGAGTGCACATATATCAAAAATCCATTTTGGGGGCTGGGATAGAGCCAAACCTGCATTTACTTTTTTAAAAAGTGTTTATTAGAGATTGTCACATAAAAATGTTGCATAAAACAAATGTAATTTAATAAAACAAATAAAACCTTTTGTGGTAAAAGGAGTTAGGTCTACATGAGTGACTTACTCTGTTTAATGTATTGAGGGCTGCATTGGCTGCCTGCAGTGCAGGTTCAGCTTTCACCAGGTCCGCCTCAGTCTCCTGCTGCTGTTTGGTCACCTCAGCTTGAATGGTCGCCACCTGAAGAATAAAGGTAAGAGTTTCTGGAGAAACCTCATCTACTCTAGTAGTGCGTGGAGAAGCAAGAAAAAATTCTAAAGAGGTAAAGAAACTTCCAGAAATATCCGCAGCATCAGGGCAACTATGTTCTCTGACCGGCTCCTGACCTGACGCCTCATCAGGATCATCATGACACATAGTACAAAATTAAATTGGAAAGGCATGAAGCAGAAATAATAGAAGAAGGTGGAAAAAATATAAAAGACTACCAATCATATAAATCTAAATACATATCAGCCAATAAGAAACCTGCTAGGATGGACTGGGTATGTAGTCTTCAGACCGCAAGAGGGAAGGCGTGTGTCCAATTAAGGACATAGGTAACACCATAGACCATAAGCTGAAAGGTGTTGTGGAGTGTCACACCTCCTTAGACGTGAAACATGAAGTGAAGTGAACTCTGCATCTTAATCAGACTGCTACAAATGTGGCTGATTTCAGTTTTGTGTCATTGCTTCTTGGTTCTTCTCATATTATAATAAATAGCATGAAATTAAAATGTGCAGGTATTTGATGATCTAAAACTTTATCTCCATTTGCATGTTGGCCATCCAGTCGTACACACACTTACCTTTTGCTCCTCTTCATCCGCCACAGCTCTCTCTTGGTTAAGCTTGTCCGTCTGTTGTCCTATTTTAGTCAAGAGAGCCTCTATATCTGTGTTCCTCTGCCACAGCTCGATCTCCTGCACTGCTAGCTTAGCTTTCAAGTCTTCCACCTGAGTAAGACGGGTTAGGAAGAGATCGGGATTTAATAACAGGAAAATGAAGAATCAGATTAGGGGATGGACTCGGCAGCAGACAGTGATGCCATGTCTAACCTGTGAGGCTGTGCTCTGCAGTTTCTGCAGGCCGTTCTCCAACCGGTCCATCTTCTGGGACAGCTCGGTGCGTTTCTTTCCCAGGAGGTTACCATAAAGTTTCATAAACTCAAGGAAACTCTTTGGGGTGGTGTAGTTAAAGTGCTTCTCGCTCTGCTGGTATTTCACACTGACCTGTTGGACGTGGTTGGTCAAGAATCCAGAGACATGATGTCAGAGATGAATGGTCATCACTAATGGTACTTTGACCTAACTCACCTCATTGACACTGGTGTGAGCGTAAGAGATGAATTCGCTGATAGATGCCCGCAAGTTTGGCTGTATAGGAAAAAATGGTGAGGAATTAAAGCATCCAGAAGTTTTTGAAGAAAACAAGAAGGTATTTGAGCTATCACCTCCAGTTTAGGTATCTTCTCGATAAAAGTGGAGCTGACAGACTGGAGAGCGAGCTGGGGCCAAGGGTGGAACCAGTTGATGGCTGTACAGTTCACTAGTGCCGGGAACTTGCGTGCACGAGTCCGCAATGTGAAGCCAACAGGGGAGAAACACAAGACGACCTGAGGGACAAACGGGGCGTTGGGAGATGACATATGATGACATATAACATCATAAACCAATATTAAATTTACTTTTCGGACCTTCAGCTGCCGTCGGATCCTCTCGATAAAGAAGTTCCAGCAGTTGTCTCTGGTATCGGCGAGTCCCAATCCTCTCAGCTCCACCCTGATAGACGACACGATCATGTCCACTTCTTCATCGACAAACAGGTCAGGAATGTCGCCTAAATAACACAAACAAGACCACCTCAAAAGAACTTTCTATTCTCTTCATGCACGAGAGATCCTTCCTAGAAGGAAAGATGCGACTCATCCTGATCCAGGGTGACAGACCTGATGCCAGCATGTCATTGATGAGAACCAGGAAGCGTTCGTCAGGAATTTGAGCATCAGTATGAAGGAACACCGTCCCAATGTTCTTCACGCCAACCTTTATGTATAATGCTGCTATATCACTCTATAGATGAGGCATCACAGAGGAAAAAGAACACAGTGATATCAGGCCACCGGCTTTCCCTGCAAAAAAAGTGGAATAACATTTAGCATCTTTTGTGGATGTCTGTATTAATTCCTGATTACCTTGAGGTCGTTGATGCCATAGCCTTTTCGCAGAGTGATCTGGAAAACTTCCAGTGAGCTTAGAAAAGCAGCCAGCCGACAAAGACTCTGCTTCCCGCTGCCCCCGACCCCCACCAGCAGCGCGTTACCATAGGGAGCCTCCAGGATCCGACTGATGCGACACCTGACCACAAAAACCATGATATGAGCATGCTCTGTGGTTTTTATGCAGTATGTGCTGTTCTTTGTAAACCCTCCCTGTACGAGTAAATATCCTGCTGCAGCTTGCATGAATGTGTGTGAGTCAGTGTGAGTGTGTGTGTCTTACACATGCTGGATGGCTTCTTCGAACAGTACCAGGTCCATAACAGCATGCAGCTCATTATAATGCTCCAGAGCATCCGCCAGGGTTTTCTGAAGTTTCTCCCAGTCTGAGGCCTGCAAGATGGACAAGAAAACAAATTTCTCTTTAGAAGGACAGCAGCAAGTTATGTGGTAACTTCCAGACATACACAGAAATGAGAGTTCAAAAAAACATGATGGGATTAACTTTGAATTCAAGCCTCACATAATCATTATGGATTATTCTGACTGATCAGACATGACAACAGAAACTATGTTGTTACATCTTTGAATATTACAGTCGCAAATGAACCACATTTTAAATCGGTTTGAGTCAAACACATAATTAAACTCAACTATTTTATTTCCACAATTACAAATGGATACTTAAAAGGACTACATGGACTACATGTAATAGAAATGTAAATGTTTGAGATACATGCGTGTATGAACCTGGTGATAGCGAGGCTCTCTCACTCCCTGAGCAAAATGACAATAAACCAGAGGCTGGTGGATAAAGATGGACTCGTCTATTCCCTGGAGAAGATAGAAACAGAGATACAGCACTGCCATATGAAAAAGGCAAGTGAAAATATCACAGTTAAACAATCTGTCTGTGGCTAAAAATAGAATGGTTAGTGTCACAGAGTGCTGTATGATTAGTGATGAACTTCACTGTGGTTTCTATACCTCAAAATATCTCTTGCCGGTATCCAGTAGGATTTTGTTGAAAAGTTCCACATCTTTTTCTTCCATCAGTTTGTCGGAGTAAACCCTGGAACTTTCATGCAACCAGAGGTGAACCAGGTCCATGGGATATCGGATGCTCTCTGGCACGGCAAACAGGATACCCTACACACAAAGACCCACCCAGAGAACAGACACATGGACTGATATCAGGCTCGACAGCCAAAAATGATATAGTTTTGATGTGCTACCTGGAAAATGTTGGCGAGGTCTCTCAGGTTGAAGATGTAGTGGAAGCGTATCGCTGTGGGGAGGAAGTTCTGGCTGATTTTCTGATGCAGACACATGGCTGCCTGGAAGTAGAAGAACAGAGACAAATGGATAGATGCCAGAACAGACAAACATCAGCGCTATCAAGCACAGATCAAATGATGGATTGATAGAGCGAGGCTTACATTAATTAGAACAAATGCTTTTCATGACAAGTAATTCCTGAGTTGGGTTTTACCTGGATGAGGGTCCCAACGGAACGGGAGACCCCATAGCTGAATCCACCCTGAAGAAAGTGAGCTGACAGAATGCTGGAGAAGATGGTGGCCAATGCGTCTGCGCTGGGGAAATGTACAGCAAACACTGAGAAGTGCCTCTGAAAGGATGAGAGATGTGATGGTTCCTGTTATTTCATTCATTCATCCATTCATTCTGTCCTTTGATTAAGAGAATTCTAACTAACTAATCTATAAACTACTTTTTTAGTTTGACAAACAGTTATGTATGTGTGAACATTTATACCTGAAGTCTTGGGTTGATGGAGAAGCTCCCAGCCGTAGGGTTCATACAGGTGATGTATTGGCAATTATGAATTTCCTTCAGCACCAGTCGCTGTCTGTCATACCTGTGAATATTCAGTGTAGTTTTTCATGTATAACCCAAACTGTTAACTCATTGATTCTGTGTTATCTAACCAGTGGTTGTAGTCGAGGTGCTGACGTATGAGTGTGTGTGGCTGGACGGTCCCGTAAACATCCACCTCAGGCATGTTGAGGTCGTCTATGAAGTAGATGAGCCTCTTGGTGCCGGGAGGAGTGAATTTACGACCAGCTTTCTTCTCCAGGGGTTTCTCCAGGACACCTGATTTCCACACAATGTATGAGACGTTTGACAAAAGATGGCAGCATTTCACCCCCAGCTTTTAAATAAACATCAACAGAGTGGATTTAAGTCATGGAAAAAAATAAAATACAAGCTGTATCAGAAAAGTGGTAATAAAAATACAAGAAATGTATTTCCAGATTTTTGAGGATCATACAAGGGCAAAAGTAGTGTGGTGTCACAACAGTCTTTCCCTGAACAATCAAAAAGACGGAATGGCCTCCTCTTCAACAGGATTTTCTGTCCCCCCAAAAAGAAAGACACGCCGTATTTTATATGTGGAATTTAAAAATCAAGTTTCAATTCATCAGAGTGAAATTATATTTGATTAATTTCGCTGCCCTGATCATTAACTTGAGTCTTGCGTTGCTCCAGAGGATGTGGCTTGTGACTTATCCACGCTCCACCAACAGACACACAGAGTCAAGCAGAGGTGTTGGTTAAGGATGAAGATAGTAATTTACATGCAATAAATCTTTCTCAAAACATTTTTTTCAGTTAGGATCAAAACCCCAAAAAATAATTCCCCAATGCTGTGATTCTTACGCTGAAGCATGGCTGATGTGGTGTAGTAATTGAAGGGGACTTTAGCCACCACGTAGTCCTCTGTTAGCTTGGCCACTTTATCAGATACCAGGATAGTCTTGCCCACTCCGGCGTTACCCACCAACATAATAGGTTTACCCCTCTGGAGCAGCAGGTCCATGAAGTAGGTCAGACATATTGTCTCTGGAGTGTGGACCAACACAGTCTGAAAATGGCGGAAATGGTTAGTTTAAACATGATTGTAAGCACAATTTGTAATAATTATGTTCAGTACCTGTAACGGGGCTTCAGGCTCTAGCTCAAATGGTACCATCTTCTCACTCCAAGGGGTAAACTTTTTAGTCTCAGAGTCAATGAAATAGTCAAACACGGTTCCCTGGGATGGAAATTTCACTGCTCTCATCTCTTTGGACCACCAACGGCTGAATTCAGCACGGTAGTCATTTAGCTGGAGAGAAAACAAAACATCACCAGGTGGCAGAATAATCTGAAAATGGAGTGAGTTTGTCAACATCTAGCAACCACATACATGATCCTGGAAGAGGGCCCCCCCAAAGGCCCAGACACAGGCGAAGACAAAGTAGATCTCATAAAGTTCTCGGGGAGAGTCTGGAGGAGTGTTGTCCTTGGTCAACAGGCAGTCCAGCAAAGAGCACAGCGTCTGAACACAAATGTTACACTACTTATTTCAAGCACAACAAGACCAAAACATAACCATGAGATGTTTAAGAGTCTTTGGCCTGTTGGTGACAAAAATAATCAGCATATTTTGTTTCTTCACCTGCACCATACTGTTCTCTGGTATGGGGGTGATGGTTTTCAGGTTGCAGCGGACTTGTTCCAGGCAGTACGGCACATATTTATCAAAAAGAATAGTGAGGTTGGCTCGCTCTGATTGGGTCTGTCGGGTATCGATCCAACTTGTCACATACCTGAGAATAGAAGACAAGACTTCTGAGAAATGCTAAGAATTCCATGACCTTTCGGGTGGGTTTGTGTGTTACCTACAAGCTCCAGCCTAGGTCCTGTGGGTTGACATACAGTATCCCTGCCCTGGATACGGTGGCTGGAGTGGCAGCCTTCAGATGAGAGATCTCAAAGAGTAGGCGCATGGAGGAGGACAGACTGATCCTCTCATTACTTGCCAGGGTCAGAACCTGGACAGAACAGAGAAGAATAGCTTGAAAACTTCATTATTTGTTCAAGTAGTTGACAAAATCATCAGAAGTATCAACATTAACCTGACCTTATTGTCATCCATAACTGTGTTGAGGGACTCGATCCACATGGGATCAATGTCTCCATCCAGAACCATCCATTTGGGTCCATCATGGCCCACTGAGGCCAGCTCTCTCATGGTAGAGGAGAACAGACCTATGATGAAGCATGCCGTGAGATCTCAAATGTGTCGTCATAAATATATTCGAATTATCTGACCATACTCCTTGAATGTTCTTCAAGCCCCTCACCGTCTTTCCACTCTCTGGTAGCAGGATGCAGGTATCCGAACAACTCATCCGTAGTCACAGCTTTGGGGTTTATATCGCTCCACAGTGGCTTCATCTTTAAGTTTGCATAGGTCCTGTGGAGAGTCTTCAAGATCTGGTGAAAGCCATTTTAAACATAAGATCTTATACAAATCCTCCTTCACAGTCAGAGTATAATTATGTCTGCATTTGTGCATGAGAACAAATGGATGCAAAGGTTCTACTGAAGTAACCTGGCTTTTTCCGGTGCCTGGCCCTCCTACTACAAACACAGAGTGTCGGACAGCCAGCAGCTCCTCCAGTTGGGTCACCTGTATGCATAAGAGTATATTAGTAGGTTCTGAACATAATCAGGCTCCTGTTTCTTCCAACTTTCTCTGTACTGAAACCACTTGGTGCCACTACTGAAAATTATCTCTTTTTAAAAAAAAACAGAGTAACAAAGACGACTGCATGAAGACACCTTGACTATGAAGTTCTCCTCGGGTTGCAGGTGCAGCTCGCTGACGGACTGACGGACAGCATTCTCCAGCTCAGGGTCTCTCTTTCTGGGTACGTCCAGCAGAGGAAACAGATCACTAATCAACCCGAGGAATATTGGCACATCGCTGGTCACTATCTTGGGCAGGTTGAAGTCCCTCAGTGCCCGCATCAACACCTGGACAGGAAATGAAGTGGCGAGAGTTTCATAATGCATTAGCACTTGAATGAAGCTAACAGACTGATCATACCTGTTCCTCAGGTCTGCTACGGTCCTCTCTCTTCAGAGATCCTGCTACAACCAGGACTGATTTGATCGCCCTTAAGCCCCAATCATAATGATCCTGGAGATGAAAAATCCGGAAAGCATTGACTGTAGAATGGAACTTTTTCTAAATAGTTCATCTTCATCATATAACAGCAGAAGAAATACTTCCAGTAGAACATTTAATGTTCTGTGCATCACATAGGAAATTGTTCTGGTACCTGTTTGGACAGGAGCTCCTTACAAAGAGTGTAGAGACTGATGAACTTGCGTGCCAACAGACGGGCATCGATGAACCCTTCTGCAACTAGCATGATCTCACAGATAAGCTCAAAGTCTGGGATTACCATGGCACAGGGCCTGAACAGACAGCGTACCAGTGATTAACCAAGTGTCCTACACAGTTATTAACTCCTACATTGAAAGTATCAGACCTGAAAAGAGCCTTGAGGTTTTCCGGGAGCTCAGCCCGGCCAGCATAACCTGGGTTCAGAGTGATGAAGATCCCCACTGTCGGCTTCAGCTCTATCTCCTCCCCTAGGAAATGGAACCTGCACACATACAGCATCAATTAGAGAATGATGATCAACTCTGAAGCAAATATCAGACAATTAAAGAAGAACTATTTACAAAGCACGTAAAGCATGCCATTATTTTTATGTTAACCTTTGCTTCTTATTGCGTATAGAGTCTTGGATAGTCTTGACCTGCACAGCCACAACAGACAGCACCTCCACCGAGATCCTGTTGAACTCATCGAAACATCCCCACACTCCTGTCTGAGCCAAACCCTTATAGATGTTCCCTATGGACTGAAGGAACACAAAGTGAAAATAAAGGGAGTGAATGTGGCGTAAAAGGACATGACATAGGGTGTCACATAGGTAGGTGCCCTACCTTGTAGTCCATTTGCTCCGAGCAGTTGAACACATACACCATGATGCCTAGGGAACGCCCAAGGTCTTTGGTGGTCTCTGTCTTACCGGTGCCAGCAGGGCCAGAGGGGGCGCCACTCATCGTGAGATGAAGGGACTGGGTCAAAGTTATGTAACACCTAAAAGAAATGGGTTGACCTCCTGTTCAGCTGACCTGTGCATTGTTAGAAAGTGGTTAGAAAGCTTACCTGTCGGTGAGGGGGGTGATGACCAGTCTGTTGGTGTTCCCTAGGTATTCATAGCTGAACTGGAACTGGGCATCGCAGATGTTTACGTAACATTGCCTGGTGTCATCATCCCAGCGGTGGCGTAGCTGGGACAGCCACGCAAAGGCCTGACCCGTCGCCACCTGACAGGAACATGCAATGGAGACCGTTAAGCACAGGGATACAAGCAATGTAAATAACCAATACATACCAGACATCTTTCTTACCTTCTGACTTATCAGATTGGCGACAACATCTCGAGCGTGGACGTCAATGGTGCAGACGGTCATTATCTTCTGCCTGTCTCCGGGGGTTAAATCTCCCAGTAGCATGTGGATCAGTGAGTTCAGCTGTGTGATCTACAAAACCAGAAGCCACAGTCATCCCTGTTATGATTTTGGGACTTTTCTGGCCTCTAGTGGCCACTTTGACCTTCTTTTCATGGGTTAGACTGGGTGACTAGTGTTTTGTTGTGTCATGTGCTCCAGTTTCTCTGCCTCTCCTCATGTGTGTTCCGCCATCTTGAGTTTGGCACCTGAAGTTAATCTTTGTCATGAGATTAATTAGTGTGTGTATTTAAGCCTGGTTTTCTGTTACTGATGTACTGAGTTGTTGTCAAACTGCTGTAGTGAGTTACTACTGGGAACCTTGCTGTGTCATGACTGTCGCTATAGTCTTTTCATTGAAGATTTTTGATTTTGTACTTTAGACTACTTGCATTATTCCTGCATTTTCGATTTTTCAGTTTGTATTGCCCTGCTTTACTTGGATTGTACTTTGTTTTGACCTCTTTCTTTGGATCTTCTGAGGTTTGGAGTAGCTAAATACTCTAGTAACACATACACGTACACATACACACACGCACACGCACACGCAACACACACACACACACACACACACACACACACACACACACACACACACACACACACACACACACTGATAACACAACCTGCTTCCTGTTGTAGTCTCTGAGAGCCGTCTCAAATCCCTCCTCCAGCCTCTCGAAAGCGATGCTCACATCTGTTGCCCACCACACCTGACTGCCCGTCAAACCAACCTGCATGTGGAAAAACAATGGAGGCAGACAATGGATATTTAGAGCGATTTAGAATGCTGAGATTATGTTTTCAAGAAATGTGCATGATCAGACCTGTGCTGGGTAGTCAAACAGCCACTGGTCCCGGGGCTTGTCTTCATATGCAGCCACCGCCTCCTGGATCTCCTTTCGGACCGTCCGGCGCATGGTGCTCTCTAAGGCACTGAGCCAACACTCTGCCTGCAATCAGATAATTAAAAAAGTAAAGTCAGACAGAATTCCATTGAAAACATGTTCACTCTACACAAATCTACATCCTTTGCACAACACATAACATAGAGCGAGAGTACACTTGTGTTTCTAACTCAAAGTTTTTCCATACTTGTCCTTTACAGATGCATGGCTCAGAAAACGCAATGTATTCTCCCTCTCGGCTGAACATCCCCATGGCAACCGCCTCCCCACACTCTTCCTGTCCTCCACCTGTGTGTGACTCCCTGAAGAGAAGATCTGCTATGTTGTCAAACAGCTTCAGCAAGTGCCTGGTCACCTGGAAAACACACAGACACACAGACACACAGACACACAGACACACAGACACACACACACACAGACACACAGACACACAGACACACAGACACACAGACACACACACACACAGACACACAGACACACACACACACACACACACACGCACACACACACACACACACACACACACACACACACACACACACACACACACACACACACACACACACACACACACACACACACACACACAGACACACACACACACACACACACACACACAGACAGACAGACACACACACACACACACACACACACACACACACACACACACACACACACACACACACACACACACAGACACACACACACACACACACACACACACACACACACACACACACACACACACACACACACACACACACACACACACACACACACACACACACACACACACACTCAAAAACATCAAGTCTGATGGATAGAGTTGGGTCCTCTCCTCTAAAACTGAGGTAGTTTGTTGAAATGATAATAATAATAATGATTTATTTCTTTACCACATCTTTATGGACTCCAGTTGTAAATATAATTAAATTGTAATTCCTCACCTCTTTGGGCTGCGTGCCCTTCGAGACAATCTCCAGCAGGTCTGAGGCTGAGACGAAGTAAAATCTGGGGAACGTGAGTCTTTTGGTCTCCAGATACTCGGCCAAGGCTTTCTCACACACCGACAGCCTCTGCTGTAAGGTCTCTAGGTTCTCCAGGAAGCTGGGGCGGTTAGTCACCTCCACCACATTATTGTTCTGCACCACCTCCGTTATCAAGCTCTGGGTGAGAGACAGAGGTGTCAAGTATGACACCTATGAAGAATGCAAGGAGGTTCTTCAGTATCTGTGTGTTACCTGGAAGTCAGCGTGAATCCCCTGGAAGCGCTCAGCATCATTGGCCAGCTGACAACGAATGTCGTGGCTGTTGGTGAAGATGCTGTTGAGATGGGCCCAGGTCCTCTGGACGGACGACCAGGAGGAGATGACGAGGTCGGCCACCATCAGCTTCCTCTGCCAGCCGCTCACCTCTGCCTGGAAGTACTCCACATATTTACTCATCAGGATGTTCTGCAACTGCACCTGAAGAGAGAGAGGAAGTGTTCAAATACATTCATTGTGATGCACTGCATTTTTTAGAAATCTCCTTAAAGTCACGAGTGAATCAGGAAGTGCATGGCCCTCACCTGGTTGTCCTCTAGTGTCTCGATCAGATTCTCATCTGCTTTGAGAAGAGGGGTTCCAGTGCTGCTATGTACTTCGTATGACAATGACATCACTCTCCATGTTTGGGTTATCTCAGCCAAAACCTAAATGTGGGAGACAGTGAGACATCTCACACTAGAACATTAGCATAAATGGTGTAGCTGGATAAAGTAACACGGGAGTATTTGATATTACTGGATGGATTGCTCTTACTTTCTCTATTGCCATTTCCTTCACAGCCTTGTCCACAATGTTCTTCACCTCTTCCTCCACACGATGAAGCTGCAATTCCAACAGGTCCCCAAGAGTGGTGCTGTCCCCCATCACAAACCTGACCTGAGGACCAGAAAAAATAACACAACAGCCATGAGTGTGATCAGATTTCACATGATTGGATTCATTGAGCTGTGGCGATGCTATGTAGGTTGGTTAAATAATGCATGAAGGGGAGAATGTGATGAAACATTTTGGGACTAGACAGCGCATGACTATGAGAGGCAGCAGCAGAGACACTGCCGTACCCTGGTGGCATTCATGAGTTGCTGCCAGTGTCGTTCTCTGACAGCGGAATTCTGCAGCTCGTTGATGGCTCTCAGAGAGGTCAAAAGGTTCTTCACAGTCGACTCCAGACCCATGTAAACATCCCACACCCGCACCTCTTTGTCCAGCATCTTCATTTCCTTTGACAGGCAACAGAGACAGTCATGAGTGCAGAAAAAAACTTGGTAAAGAACTTTTCTCCGTGGATTCATTGTTGTACTTTGGCGAATCGTCTGAGCTCCATGTCCATCTGCTCTACATTGATCTCCTTCCATGGAGTCTTGGTCCAGTCCTTTATGCTGGTCTGGAATGGAGAGGAAAGGAATTCATGAGTGTCAAATGTTATTGACTGCAATCAAACAAAGTGTATTAATCTGTTGGGTGCCTATTGTTGTGGGTGTCTGGAGTGTGGAGAATGTGCACCTGGTGTTTTGTGGAGCTTACATATAACTAAGGAATCAAAAGTTTGACATGTTTTGTCCACATACTATATAATGTACCTTGACAAAGACGACCATGTCCCAGACTGCTTTGACCAGTATGATGTCAGAGCGACACTGATAGAGCTGCTTGTAGTCTGGAAAACCGACTTCAAACAGATCTGCCGTGTCCTGAAGCTTCTTCATCTCTGCCTCCATCACCGCTACGGATCGATTGGACTGGGTGGAGATGTTTTAAAATGATGTGGCGTTCCATCTTTGATTCAATTTTATGCTAGGAAGTGAGGTGAAAATGATCTTTCTGAATAGGAAGCAAAGGGCAACTCCCTCACCTTATCGATTAATTTATATGGCTCGTCCACGTCGATTTTGAAGATTGGTTCATTACGAAACTGTTCTCTGAACTCGTGTTGCGTTACCTAAAATGAAAAAAAAAAATCCTTCATGGTGGAGCTACTACCTTTCCATCTATACACAGTAAGCGGTAGAGTCTGTAAGCCATGTATAATGCAGGACAGAAAGTGAGAAGGTTCATATGTCAGATGTGAAACCCAACCTCGCTCACGCACAGCCTCACCTCAAACCGAACACATTTCCTGCGTATGACGGACACTTCATTGGATTGCAGTGGCGCCACCTCATGTTTTACGGTGAAAGCAATCTTTTTTAGGCTCTTCCACTTCTCCGGCAGCTCCTGTGATGATACATTGTAGAATGTGATGGAAAGATAAACGCACATACTTGTGTGTGTCTGCAGTTGTGCTTCGGTACAGACTTCCAGCTGCGTGCAGACGCTCTCCGGCAGCTGCTGTCCGTAAGTTTTGAGGAGCTCGGCAGTAGATTTTAGAGGTTTAAAGTGCTGCTCGTTGCTGATCTGTCGGTCCCGTATGGCCATGAGGTGTCCCATGATCTCCACCAGGCCTTTGTAGTCTCCCTCAGACACCTTGCTGGACAGGCCATGAGCTGTGTCCTGGACAAAAGAGGATAATTCTCTCACGCTGCAAAATAGAAGGAAAAAATTAGACTTTTGAGTTTGTTAAATGAGAATTACCGCTCTGCAATCTAAGCATTTGTGCTTCTGACCTGTTGTTGACGTGGTTGAGCAAGTGCTCCTTGAACATCCAACTCCATCTCTTTATGACGTTCATCAGCGTGTGCTTGAAGGGCAGGATGTCCAGCTGGAGCCAGCCATAGAACACCTTCTTGTCCTCCATCTTGTTCACCCGTTCATACAGAGACTCAAACAGATTGATCTGAGGTGACGAGTGAAGAACAGAAGCAGGTAGTAAGAACACAACCTCCAGTATTAAAACACACAGTCTAAATACACATAGATAAGCAACCTGTTCTTTGAAGTTTTCCAGGGTGGGAGGGTTCTTCTTCAGCTCATAGTCGGCGTAGAGCTCGGCCTCCTCGGTACTCAGCACATGACCATAAAGAAGGAACTGCCTCATGAATTCACTCCTGAGGAAATGGAGAAAAAAAAGTGTAATAAAGCAGAAATAAAGTAAATTTAATTTATTATTGATCACACACACTTCTTACCTGTCGTCAGTCCATAGGTAGCGATAGCTGGAAAATGAACTCTGGTATTCTCTGACCTGAGAACAAACACGATCTTTACAGCTCTGGGTAGAGGCAAGCCTGAAAGTGTGACCAGAACACAAAGACTCACCTTAGAGATTGCTGCTCGTGCCCGAGAGCGTACAACATGACACATCTCTGACAGGTCTTCCATTTCATCGATGTCTCGCTACAGGATGCAGAAGAAACATAACATGCATCAAAGGATAGTTTCTGTACAAATAAATCCGTGAATTACAGACAGATCTAGTCAGGAGCACCTGATAGTTATCCATTTGTTTATGCACAGCCACTCTGGGGATGAAGGACGCCATGCTAGTGATGTTAATCACCATCTTATCAATGATGTCGTAGAAGTTGCCGCTTTGGCCGAAGTCCAACGGGGGCTTGAATGTCATCTCGCTACCATTGAGAATGAGCTGGACCTCAAACAGAGGCGTGATGTTCTGGACTGCATCCGTATTGTCCATGAAATACTGGAGGGAGCAACGCACCGCGCTGGAGAAGCCCGCCAAGATCATGCGGTCCACATAGTCCATGTAGGCCCTCCACTCAGAGCCATCCAGGTTGGTAACGCAGAGCAGAGACCGGTTCTCCTGGAGCACAAGGGGAAGGGAACATGGGATCAAGAGTTGGATGTTTTCTGCAGCATCAGAATTGCGGGTGGGGAGTTACCGTCAGCAGGTTGTGGATGTGCTCTCCTGTGCCATGAATGAATGCATGCTGTTTGGAAACACTCTCTTCAATATCAGGTAGCATGAGGAGTGCAGAACTATGGCTCTTTCTGGTGATGAAGGCTCGGTGGCTGAATTTCCCCATCAGGGCCTGGATGGCTTCGACGTTAGATTTACTCTTCTGGACACGACTGGAAATGTTCTGTTGGTCGCCGAAGAGAGGAGAACGGAAGTTAAATCTGCTTCAGTAGCGTTATGTTTGAACAACATGAGGAGTTTGGTTTACAGGTGTGTACCTGGACCAGGTCTCGTGTGCTCTGAATGTAGTCCCACAGGTCGTCATGAGCCCACGTCAGCTCTTGGAGGGCAGGGTCCAGCTGCCATCTGGCCCCTTCCATTTCATCTTTCACCAGTCCCAGCTCTACAGCCAGGATGGTGCCGTGGAGATGGTTGTACCACTGGGTCACCAGAGTCAACGTCTGAGTGTACTGAGAATGCATTGAAAGGTCAACACTTTAAAATCCCCCTTTTCCACAGGAGGAAGACTTAAAAAGCTTTGTTCCCACCATGTAAAGTTTCTCCCGATTGGAGTAGAGCTGGAGAGCTGCCTTGGGAATGTTGTGGCTCTCCAACATTCCCAGATACTTCACCTCCCTGAGCACTGATGTCAACTAAGGTAAGGGACAAATTTGCCAATAATTTTTTCATTATTGCTCAATCTTACTTCCTCTATCAAGATCCAAATCAAACCTTAAGTATTCAACACAACTTTAGAGTATCTAACGTCACTCTTGGTGGTTCCATCTGGCTTTGCTTACTGCGGGACTAAAGTTGACTTG
This sequence comes from Antennarius striatus, assembly GCF_040054535.1. Lineage (NCBI taxonomy): Eukaryota > Metazoa > Chordata > Actinopteri > Lophiiformes > Antennariidae > Antennarius > Antennarius striatus. The sequence goes on along the minus strand of NC_090793.1, from coordinate 9,388,167 downwards.
GAAAAGGCCCGTGTTGGTGTCTGCCATGAGTAGTGGTTCCTTCAGGTGGGCCTGACAGATTTCCTCCAGGCCTTGGGTCCAGTCTGAGAACAGCTCCTCATCCTGCTGATCCAGAACCTCTAAAACCCGCTCACACTTCTGGAAGATGAGGTCTGCTTCAGAACTGCCCAGAGGCCTGAGAGTGAGATGAGGAAAATAAAGATAGTAAAAAATAAATGACCTCTGTTTGCTGTGAATGTTTTAGTGAGTCTCAGACATGAATACGATCGGTCCATACATTTGAGCTAGCTGGCAGAGGCCAGTCCTGTTGGTGAGGATGCGATTCCGGACTTCCTGCGACCATTTGAGGTTTCCGGCCACTGACGGCATATTCTTCCCCAGGACGGAACAACCTGCCTGCAGCTGGAATAAACCGGTTGATAACATACACTGACATTTCTACACATGCATAGCTAAATGTGTAAATCAGAAACCCATACGAGACTCGCTAATTCTCTCTATTTTCAATAATTAATCTAATTACTTTTCTGTGGATCTCTACATCCTGATATTCTTTTAATGTACCTATGACGTAACTGTGACGTAAGTAGGCAAATAATCAAGTAGAAATATTGACTTCTGTTCAGCCTCTCTCACCCCATTCCAGTGCTGATCCACTATGAACCGACAGTGGTCTATTTCCTGGTTGAACATGGCCAACAACTCGTTGTAGTTTGGAGAAAACAGCTGGTGAATCCGAGGTCTCTCGAGCAGGGATTGGAAGATCCTCAACAGCTAAAAAAGGAAAGAACACAACAACAACATTTAGTTAAGGTTGTGTGATGTCTAATGAAGCTCTGGAGGAAGTTAGAACAAGTAATCAACCGCCACCACCAACTTTGTCTGGACCGACATCAATGTGTGCCAGGCCTACCTTGAAGGCCGACTTCAGGTTTTTGGAGTGCTGAAAGGCCAGATTGAGGACAGTTCCCAGCCTCTGGTCAAAATCTCTGTTCTGCTCCATGAACCGTCTGTGGAGACGCACAAACTCCTGGACAGAACACAACACCAGCAATGAAACCTTCTCTGTTCTCTGAGTGTACTGGCACTGCAAATTTCCACCGAATAAATATTCTTTGCATGGGTCTGGGTCTGTCAATGCCACTAATAATGTAAATCAGACAGAAGCCTGATCTCATTGGGTCTCACATCGTCGGTGTAGTCCAGGGGGTCGTATTTGCTCTCTCTGAGGGCCCGCCAGCGGTCGTGAAATTCCTCGCTCATGCCGGAGACCATCTCGCTGAAAACTTTCCCTCTGGATCCTCCTAGTTCAACCTTCTCCAGTTTCAGAAAGTCCAACGCTGTTGCAAATAATTCCTGAATTGATGGAGAAAGGGAGCCATGGTGGAGGTGTATTTTATAAACAATGACAACATGTGATTTATCACTTTGACATAAAAATGATTGCTTCGTGTAACGTCTTGGGCTTTTCCAACTATGCTGCACCTCGATCATGACCAGCCTCTCCATTATCCGGTCCAAACGCTGGAAGACAAGCGTGGCTGGAAAGTCCCACAGCTTGAGATTTTTGGTATTTTTGTAGTACTTGGGTACTCGCTGGCGGTGAGTGTGAAATAGCTGCTTTAAGTTGCGTAGAACTGAGATGGTTATCTGGACTCTCTCCACTCCCTCTTCCAGCTCCATCTTGAAGAGCTCTTCAGGGAGGAGGTAGATGAAGGCCTGGACACAGATAAACATCAAGACCACAAATCTTTAAATGACTTCATTTAACTATCAATCTATTACGGAGATGTACTGCTGTACCTTCTCTAGGATCAGGTTGCAGAACTCCTGCAGGAGGATCACCATACGCCTTGGAGTGCAGTAGTACTGCGAGCTGCTCCAGATGAGACAGAGCGTGTGGAAAACAGCGGGCAGCAGAGTGTCGATCTTTGGGAAACTCTTCTCCTCCAGACTGCTGATCAGCCTCCTCAGAGGACGTAGATACAGATCGATGTCCTCCGCCTCCAACACCGCTATGAGGACCAATATGACATCATCAGTATGACATCACAGACTGATGCTTTCCACTACAAGAAACACTCAAAACAAGTCTACGGAGTGTGTTGTAGATGCTGAAGTGTGCTGAGTATGTTCAAGTTTCTAAGTTAACTCCACCAATAGTTAACCAATAGTAAAATATTAATGCTTCTGGGCAGAAACCTGACTGAAAATATTTGTTCCAACTGATACCTGAGCCCCATTTTTCCCAGGAGACCTAATTCACCATTTGTCTCCTGCAGGGGGACAACCCCGTCAATAGTTTAAAAGATATGAAATAAGAGGCAGTTTTCAAAGAGGAAGCCTATAGTCTACATTGCTGGCACTAATTTTCAGTCTCCATGTTGGTGAACGTCTCCATGAACATGAATACATTGTGGGTTTGTTTCCTGGTCAAAAGTTCATAGAGATGTGGATAAAAAGACGAAACGCTGTAGATGACGCTCCAACAGGAAAGATGAAAAGACCACATGAAATCTGACACCACAGCAAACTGTTTACTTAGTCTGATATTTTAAGTGATTTTAACATGACGGGAAATCAGAATCTATGGGGTATACATGTTAAATTTTAGAGACCATTCGCATTAGGCTAAATCTTCTTGCCATGTTCTCGTGATCAACTGTTATCTGCGGTGCTGAAGCCTAATTAGGCCATCTTCATTATCTTCATTTTCCACATTGTGGCCAGCACAGAAAATTAAATGGTTCATGTCTTTTTAAGTTTGTGTTAAATATGAATGTTAACTTGTTTGATTTAGGCTCATAGGGTCTACCATGAACCTGAAAAAAGAATTAAGCCTGTTGATTGCTTATTTTTCCATGATTTAAAAAGACCCCTATTTACTTTTTTTGACAAATCGCACCCTGGATGTGAGGAAAAGTAATGCAGATCTACCTTCATGGACTCTGAGGCACACCTCCTTGAAGGGGCAGTAATAACTGCTCTTAACTCTCCTCAGGATCTCCATGATGTGTTCCACTTTGGGACTCTGGATCTGAACAGAACAAACACGCCATGCTCATTTTATTAGGTATACTTATATTATTTGATGCAGTTCAGTATAAAACATCAGGCTTACAGTCTTGCTTAATGGCGTTTGTAAGTTTTTTTTTCTTGAGACTGTGTCATTACTTGTGACTGGATCCCCAGCAGGTTTTCCCTTTGAGCGCTCCAAAACTGGAGCTCCACATTGGGGCCTGGGTGGTCCCCCTGCTGTAGCATCAATCCAGAATCCCTCTTCAGGACGTTCCATATCTGCCCTGACCATTGAACTATCAATGTTTCTATAGAGTATAACAAGCCCGGGTCCAGCGGCCAACCAGAGGGGCTGAAGGAGACAGAGGGTGAGGGTGGTCAGCAGTGGTATGGACTTTAAAGAGTTAAAAAAGACATTCAGAAATGCACCCACCTGAGGGCAATGGCTTGAGGAGGTTCCCGCTCCACAGACATCGGCAGAGGGAGCAGCGTCCGTCCTTCGGCAAGACCTCTCAGGGTCACCATCCTGCTCCTCAGCTGCTCCAGGTGTCGGTGGATGTCGTCAGACACCACCCGTGGCCAGTCCTCATGGTTCAGTCCAATGGCCAGAACACACACCAGCACCTGTAAGGAGAGACACACAGCATTGTTAGATGTCATTGCAGTAGTGTGTGTATATTGTGTGTCAAGGCCACTGTAGCCGTAGGTGTTCGCTGCTGGACAAACAACACCAGAAAAGTGTTGCCAGCTGCTCAGAACAATCTGGATAAGACACAGAAGTGTGGGGATGCTGTTCTTTGTGATTTGGATCATTCTAGAAAACAGGAATATTCCACTACTGGAGGTCCTTATCCCTGGGGAATAAGCTAAGATTCCTGGATACGCATCATGTCAGCAGCAGGTCATGGCAGCGGAATGGGTTGGAGACACTTGTCATTGATGTTTGAATAATTTGGAGGCAGCAGGAATCACTTAAAGAAGAATTTTTTGTTTGGGGAAAATAAAGCGCTATCAATTGAAACGTACAAGTAAATCACACACACTGTTGGCCACACACTGTCAAACCTCAGAGATGACTACTGGTAGGTGCTCCATGGGGTAACTCGGTACTTCTCCGAGGCGCAGCTGATGTCTGAATCCCTGGCGGGCGACTCTCTTCACGCCTCTCTTCAGAACACACAGCAGCTTGGTCTTCCATGGTGGGGACGTCTTCACCAAAGCAGAAACAGTAGGAACGCTTTCAAAGGCATTGAAAGCCCCAGAAATAAGTAATGACTTATTTCAAAAAGAGTTGTGTTAGATGGAGTGTAGATAGTGAACCCAGGAGATTCTGAGATACTGTAAAATTTTAGGGTGATGTCGGTTAATAGCTTTTTTTGTGAATGTGATTTTCTTCCCCCTTCTCAGGATGTGAGGAATTTTACTGAAAACTATTTTGTTTCTGTTGAGTTTTGTCTTGGTGCTACCCAAGCAAACAGATAATGAAATGTGCCTCAACATCAGCCACTCTGTGTGTGTGCACATTGCTGTTTCACAGTCTTTACCTCAGGGATATTAAAGCTCAATATTTCTCACATAGGATGAATAGAAAAAAACACAAGCGATGAACTACACCATGAAGGATTTACTCAAGGCTACAACCATAATAGAATTTGCCTGCAAAATTCACTTTCGAGATGACGCAGAAAATGACTTTAATGAAAGCAGGTAAACTTTATGTTCACTGGCTTCATTCCTGTGTCTTCTTACCTGAGCATCTCCTGCATGCAGTGTCCCCCCAGGTCCAGTGAACAGCAGCAGCCTGTTGGTCCAGATGTGGTCTAAGAAATCCAGGATCACCTTCTGGTTCTCCTCCGCTCCAATGAAGCGGTTCCACTTGTCTGTCTTCACTCGCAGGACACAGAAGGCCTGCTCCCGGAGGAAGTCCACCCTCTCATCTGACAACACCACACCAGCTTTGAGAGAGGAATCCTGGGGGACATGGACGCCGCCAGCTGCCAAACCTCCACTTTTGACGCGCGTGACGATGGGCTCAGCCATGAAGACTCACTCAGCTGGCAGGAAGATGGCAGACGGCTATGAAACCAGAACATTAAGGGTGCAAACTCACCTCACTCCTTTCCCTAAGCATTAAAGGGTTGCACTCTTTCTACTTTCTCCACGTCACGTTTATTCTGCAGCTCTTGAAAAGTGATATACCCCTTTACCAGTGGGTCAACTTGTTGCTGTGACAACGCAACATGGGGTGGCTACATCACCCTTTCTATTGAAGGCTGTGTGTTTGCTGCAACTCGATCTGTAATTTTAACCTCTGCAGGAGACTCCAACTGGACAGGTGATGATATTGCAGTTTTATTATGAATTTTCAGTGATGCAGCAGCATGTTATTTCTCTTCTGAACACTATAATTTATAAAATTAACATTTGTTTGTAATTTGTTCAAAGCAAGAATATCTTCCAATCAAATTCACTAAACCACATGGGAAGGTGCAGTGTGTGTCGTCGCCACATGGGGGCAATGTGGTACAGTGTTTCTGATGACATGTTTCAAATTTAATCCAAAGTGACCTCAGCCGTGTCATCCTATTACATATGTTATGCCAATGAAATGGCAAAAATGGGGCATTTCTCTAACTGTTTTACTTAAAA
>NC_090793.1:9375000-9377500 GCF_040054535.1 Antennarius striatus | reverse complement strand
GGTATGACCCCTCTCCCTTCTTTCCACTCATCCCATTTCTATGTCTTTGGTATTTTCCTCCCCAGGAAATGAGTGGAGCAGAGGAAGGGCAACTGGGATGGACCACCAGGGGCAGGTGTTCTTTTTGTACCTGAGAGAAGAAGCAGAGTGTCACCAGCCAGCACTTCTCCATCAGACCTTTCCTTTGTTCGGCAAAGGTCTCCTCTTTCTGAACTCGGTGATATTTGAGAGGCAGGTGCTCGAGTGCAGGGAGGGGTTAGACGCTATCTCTCAGGATGCTTGTGTGTTAAAGCCCTGAGTGTGCGCTCTTCTGAGTGAGTTTACTTTTAAAATTCTCTCTACTCGAGGAGAGGCCAGCGGCCTGCAGTGAAACCATGCCGACCACTTCAGGAATGTTATTTCCGAGCAATTCGGGCAGTACAACATCCCCCGTTTCCCCGCTCAGGTGCTGCAGCGTAGCCTCCATAATCTGCAGATACAGTATTTTTAGTTTAAAAAAAGGAGAGCATTGTTGTGTTCTCCCCGAGACATGGGTAGTTTTCTCTTCCAGCAGGTTCACCTGGGCGTGCTCTCAGGAGGCTCATTACGCTTTGCTGAGACAAAGAGATGCACTAGAATAAAGTTAGGTACAAAACCTCCCCTGTGAGAGGAGGAGGAGGGGGGTGGGGTTGGTGTTGTGGTTCCAGTCAAGCTTCGGTCCCATAGATGGGGCTGTTTCACCGTCAGTTTCTAGGGATCGTCCCTGAAGGTGGTCTAAATCATCATTTCTCTCATGCCTCATCCTCTTGTCGCACATGAATACCCGTTTCAGCTATGGGGACACATCTATAACGACTGCTCTTTGTCATTAGCTGAATTTGATTAGGCTTAATTCCACTTTGGGGCATATAGTGAGGGTTACGTATCCACACACACACACACACACACACACACACACTCCCACAGCGAGCATTCCCTCGGTCTCTGACATCCAGAGAATATACTCTCCCTATTGATTTATCATCGGCTGCTAACCTCAGAGATATTAGGACAATATAACAATAAAACGGGAGAGAAAGCTCCAAACAAATGGAAATGAAACAGATCTGCTCCCCTATAGCGGTGGAAAGTGTTATAAGAGCGCTGACAACTGGACTTTGTTTCTTTCACATTTAAGAGAAGCGACTAAAGTGGTGTTGTCTCATCTTATTTAAGTCTCTCCGTGATATGAGAAGCTTAAGAGCAATTCCGTACTACAACCTATATCTTTCTCATGCTCAGCAATTACACCAAATGAGGTGAAAGCAGCCAGATGTTTCTGTATGGCAGAGGATAATGGAGGGAGTTAAAGACCTCCACTAAATTCAATTGACTACAGTATGTGGATAAAGGTTGAGGTTTCACTCTGCCTCGATGAGATTGTAGTGCATGTAGTCTCACTTTCTCTTGTTCATTTGTAATTATCGCACTGGCCAGAAGTTAGTTTAATGTAGCATATATGCTAACTGGTGCTGCAGACATTAACACACTTGTTATGGAGTTATTCTCAAATTCAGAGTCAGAGGTGCTTTGAAATACTGTTACTACTTTTACTACTTTACTACTACTACTTGGGAAGATGAGTAATTGTTGAGTGAGTGTAAAGTTATCATAAATGAACATGATCCATGTTAGCACCACGTTCTTCTAAAAATCCCCCAGATGTAGATGGTTTAAAAAAAAAAAAAGCATGATGAGCATCAGAATATTAGTTCATCTTTCTAGAAAGGTGGGAATCAGGATGAAACAGAAACAACCTCACACACAAAGAAACAAACGTTATCGATCAGGATTACGCTCCGATCCCACATTGAAAACTGATCGATAACTTTAATTCGCCACCAAGCGTGTGTTTACACGAATCTGTCTCCTGCGCCGCTCATTCCTCGACACCTATCCACCATTCTGGCACGCATGAGGTCACATTCTTCTGTTCCTCGAGCCCTCCAAGGCAGAATACAGCACACACACACGCACGCACGCACGCATGCACGCACACACGCACACACACACACACACACACACACACACACACACACACACACACACACACACACACACACACACACACACACACACACACACACACACACACAGCTGATTAGGTGAGCCACAGGGGTTAGGCCTAATGACAAACAAACCCAGCATGTGCACAAACACCAAAGCACCCCAGATGAAATATAGATTTTCCTCAGTCCGAAAAGCTGATGGGTATTAGGTGAGGGTGTGTGTGCGTGTGTGTGTGTGTGTGTGTGTGTGTATGTGTGTGTGTGGTGTTCATAATCTCCTTCTCCAGATTGTTTTCCATGGAAAGAGGAGGCACCAGAGAGACATGTAAGTGATTGGACACTGCTTTGTTACTGTTAAAGACCCTGTCCCCTGGGAAATAGTGGGTTAAATAACTGTAAGTCTGCTGTGTGTCGGTGTGTGTGTGTTTGTGTGTGTGTGTGTGACGTGTGTGCATGTGTGTGTGTACGTGTGT
>NC_090793.1:9370000-9372500 GCF_040054535.1 Antennarius striatus | reverse complement strand
TTGAGTTGGATGAACTCTGCAATCATTTCTGAACATATTTCAGTCCTGATGAGCTTACAGATGCCAACGGGATGAACTGAACATTTCAATAAAACCGTATATAGTCAGGATGTTGTCTATAGCTACAATTTGTGCGTAAATAGAAGAAAAATGCGAAAAAATTGAAAAAAGTCGAACTTCTGTCAAGTCACTACCCTCTTTTAAGGAATGTATGGAACGATGCATGCATTAACCTGCGCATAAATAATCATGCAGCAGTAAAGACTACAGTATCCCTTTCCTTCTCCTGCTTCCTTTCCTCTCCGCACGTTGATGAGTATTTAAGAATTCCCCAAACACCTTGATCAGGTTCCCTGCACTGCAAAATTACTCCCTCAATAATAAATAGTTGTTAAAACCAGCTGGAACATCATTAATGTCCGGCTCTGAGCCAGAGGAAAGTTGTTTCAAGTGTGTGTCGATGTGTGTGTGTGTGTGTGTCTGTGTGTGTGTGTGTGTGTGTGCATCGTCTGGCATCCTGCTAATGAGATGCCTGTGTTTCTCTCCATTAGTAGTTTATTAGATAGCACGGGTCGCTGAGGTTTCTAAAATACTGTAAGCTTAATTTAGCCCATTTGGCACCATGGGGGCAGAAGGGACTTCAGGGGGCATCAGGCCATGGACCGCTGCCATGGTTGGGGATGTAAATTAGAGATGCCTGCAATAATAGGTGTGTCATCATGTCCTTCAACCAAGCATTTACTTATTGAACTTTGTAATAGTTGCTGACTGGATATAATTAAGTGGTACTGGGATGTGGACCATGCGACAAAGCCTGATTAATTTTATGGGGCTGCTTTAGAGGCGCTAATCAGCTTCTTTTAAAAGTCTGGGCTGCATCAGGAGATTCTTTTGCAATCAGATGGCTTCTTTGGGAGAACAGAAGCCATCAGATTCAGACTCAAAATGGACAGGGAGAAGAGATGTCCCAGAATGTTTTGCCGACAGAGGCAGAGTGAATGGAAGACGGCCAAATGCATAAAAGTTATTTATCTTTACAAATAACCTGCAGAAATATGCAAAATTTGTAGGAATATCTGATCAATGTATATTTGAAATAGAAAAATGGCTACTTACTTGTGTTTGCCTTCTATTCTTGAGCAGGTTTGGACAAAGAACATGGATTATTTTTAACCTATTCTGTTCTGTCCTGTCAATGAGGTCACATTTGGTGCGAGTTAGTAATGGCAGCAATAAGAGATTTGTCTAGACTGATATGAAGGACGCCTGAGACGAATGTCTAATCTGCTTCCCTGCTGTGGAACCTGACTGCTCATTTGTTTGTTAATGAATAAACGTCTGTGATCATAATTTAAAGGTACCTACTGATCACATGACAGAGATGCGTTCTCTTTCCTAAATAAAGATCCGACCTTATTTATTTTAAAGTGATGCATCGCCTGCTATTTCACCCAGCCCATAACCTGCTTATTGACTGCTTATTTGACACACCCCTGAGATGCATCACTCTGCAGCCTCTGCAGCACGTCTGGCTGAGCTGATGTGTGGATGATGGAATCCTCTGCGTCCTTCTGTGAGCACGAAGCAGATTGTGACCGAGGACAATGCGTTGTTAAAATCCTGTGTGTAAAAGAAGGATGGATCTTGTTTTCTTTGTTTATTCAACATCTACAAAACACACACACACACACACACACACACACACACACACACACACACACACACACACACACACACACACACACACACACACACACACACACACACACAAACACACACACACACACACACACACACAAACATAATTTATAGCTAGTCGGTAAGTGACAGATAGACCTATTTTCTCCACCGTTCATGTAACCTTTTCTGTCTGGGGCGATCAAAGGTCACTCCGTCAGGCCTGATTTACAGTAGGAGAGCTGCTGTGTCTCTTTTTTCTCTCTATTTCGGACCCCCCCCCCACACACACACACTGCACATAGTCCATCAATAATATGTTCAAGTTCATTGACAGGACGTGTTAGTGAAACTACAGGGGTGGAAATGGCTGAAGTAGAGAGGCCAGTTGGGTGTGTGAATGTGTGTGTGTGTGTGTGTGTGTGTGTGTGTGTGTGTGTGTGTGTGTGTGTGTGTGTGTGTGTGTGTGTGTGTGTGTGTGTGTGTGTGTGTGTGTGTGTGTGTGTGTGTGTGTGTGTGTGTGTGTGTGTGTGTGTGTGTGTGTGTGTGTAAGGTTCAAGAACAGAGGTGTCAAACTCATTTTCATCGAGGACCACATCAACATATTGGCTGTCCTCAAAGGGCCAGATGTAATTTATAAATGTAACTAAATGTAACTCAGTGTAATGTAAAATGAAGGTAACTACTCCTTAATGTTAAATAACTCTGAATTTATTACTTATTCAAGTTACAAACATTAAAGTTATTGTTAAACATCATAGTATACAGAAAAAAATGTATGATTATTGCCCTGTTATAACATAAATCCTCTTAATTTATCAGC
>NC_090793.1:9345000-9365000 GCF_040054535.1 Antennarius striatus | reverse complement strand
TTGCTCACTCAGCAATGCCTGCCCCTTGAGCATTACCACATGCCCGCCTGCCTGCCTCCTGTCCAGCAACAATCAATTTCACAGACACATACCCACCCACCCATACACACACACACACACACACAAAAACACGAGTGTTTTTGTGTCTTTTCTACCTTTATAAGATGTGCAAGCCTGTTTCCAAAAGCGGTGGGATGAATGAAGTGGCGATGCAACAGATCAGTAAACACAACCCTGTTCCAGCTTTTAAGAAACATGTTCTCAAATCCTAAATGAGGATATCGTTTCTTAAACGGTTGAATTGTTTCGTTTGAAATGTTTTTGTGCTGTTTTCAGTTACATATGAGTTTTCAGTGATTTGCAAACCTTCTAATTTACATTCATTAAGTATGTGCATTCTTTAACCTCTACTCACTATAATATTGCTCTCAACCTGACAGACAGAAGCAATAAAACCTACAGTTATTGACAATGTTATTGGAGTCATCAGAGCCCAACACCACCACACTGACAATGCCCCGACAAAGACAGGGCAAAAGAAAAGAACCTTAAGGAAGTTCTGCAATCCCGTGGCCACCCTAACTCAACGGCGCTGCATACAACACAGAGATTATGGACCGGGTCAGAAACACTGACATACCATGTTCTACTCTGGTATCTGAGAAACTAAGAAGGATTTTCTTAGAACTCTGTAACAACAATCCTAAAACCTTCTCCTTTGTGGAATGAACAATCCAAAGACCACCTCAGCATTGATGTTTTAGTAGTTCAATGCAGCACAGATTACCCTGATCCATAAGAACAGGAAACTGATCATTGACTGCATAAGGAGGGATCTCACTAAAACCTATAGATGCTAATCTGGATGTGACTGTGTGCAACTTATTGGGACGAGATCTGAACTAGGTTAGATGAACACCAGGATACTAACTATGACTGCTAATCCAAGAGGAAGTTACTGCTCATCTCTGTTGGACATTAATCCGACATTCCATTATATATATGTTGACAAAAATTCTTCTGATAGAAAAAGCAGCAAGAAATGACCAGTTCATTTTGCTTTTGCTTAAGAGGGGCTTGAGTGTTAATGGCTTATGTCTTATATATCTCTGCTGAAGACGTATCACATTAGTGTTGCTGAATGAATTTCATTTATCATATTGTTTGCTTTAGTTTGACCCTGTGGCCTCATCTGACTCTGATTTAAATGCTCTCATTTATCGAGCATCACATAGTGTCAGGAGCTGCAGACTGGAGGTTATGCACAAACACACATTCAACACACACTGATGAGTTTCGCAGTTAACGTCTGATTCCACTGTTTGTTCGTGTGAGTGTGGAAGTGTATGCAGCGAGACAGCTGCAGCGGCTCTGCTCTGATTTTATGATTACCACATTTCATGTTTCCTGACCGTAATTGTAGACTCCGTCTTTGCTTTTCTATATTGGTCTAAGAGTGCACTCAGTTGGCGCTCGGTCTAGTCTGTGATTTCATTGTGGATGGATCTTCGTCACATGTAAGAGAAGAGGAGGCTGATGAAGAGACAAACCAATAGGAAGAGGCCCCACTGAGCCCTGACGACCACTGCCAGGTGTTGAGGGAGAGTAAAGTGGAAAGAGATGAGAGGATGTGTGTGTGTGTGTGGGGGGGCATTCATCAGGCACCTGGTCCTGACAGGCTCTCATTTAAATCAAATTCAGATTCAGACCCCCCATGTAGTTTCGAAGAGCTCGTGACAGCTCCCTCTTCCTCTCTCCTCTCCTCTCCTCTCCTCTCCTCTCCTCTCCTCTCCTCTCCTCTCCTCTCCTCTCCTCTCCTCTCCTCTCCTCTCCTCTCCTCTCCTCTGCTCGAGGGTCCCCATCATTACCTGCTGATTACAGACCCGTCCTCTCTTGAACATGACACATTGATTGGCAGGAGTGTGTTTGCTCTTGCCCGTGTGTTTTCTCCTTGTCGCCTTTCTTCTGCTTTCTCTTCTCTAATGTGTGTGTTTCTGTGTGGACACCTATGTGTGCGTGGAGGCATTTGTGTGCAGCCATCCCTTACTCTGATTATGATTGCAGTGTGAAAGAGTACTGGAGTACTGGAGGACGCAGGAGGAGAGTGGGGTGAACCTTTTGCTATTAGCATGATAAAAAAGTCTTTCAGATCAGCACATAATGAATTTTAACTGGATTAGTTCAGTCTTTAATTGCTCTAAGTTACATGTTGTTCAAGGTTCTGGATAGCATGATGAATCTGAAGCAACCAAAGGTACCCGGTGCTACTTCTGTGGTTCCTCCTCTGTTGCAGTTCCAGGTGAGCTGAAGGTGATAGACAAAATCAGTCAGACAAAATCATTTCTGCACCACTGCAGAATTTCAACACTGTGACATAAAGCACACACGAGATGTCCATGTCATTAGAAAATATTTTTTGTCAATATTCCCTTGCTTTCTGCTGTTAAATGTTTCAGTCATATAAAGTTGTACCTTTGATGCATTGTAAAGTGTTGTGTTCTTACTAAGAAGCTCAGGTTGTTGCATTTTGTAGTGAATTTAAATGCGTTCTTTCTTCCAAGTCTAAATTTCAATATTTCTGTTTGCTGAAAAGAGATACGAGATTTAAGTGAATAAAGTTTATGACAGTTGTACTGGCTCTGAGTTAAAAGATGCCCTCTATTGAGCTAGTTTGAAAGTCCAACATTGAACTGCAGCATTTTGGAATTTAGATTGCCTTCAGTACCTAGACTATTCCTGCTTCAAAGCCGTCTGGCTTTCTCTTTGGCTCTCAAATCTTAGAAATGCTTCCTTGTAAAAGAGGAATAAAAATGGGATGATATCAGATTGGGGATGATAATAACCTTAAACCAGAGGTAAAGACGAGAAAGAAGAGGATAGCCAGAGAAATCAATGACATAAGTCAGAAGGCTTGAGGGTGCCTGGGTTTCTGAAGATGACAGTCTTAAAGGAAACAGAGGAAGCATTGGAAAAGCCGAAAACATAAAAAAGGTGAATGAGATGAGGACAGGTGAAACGATACACCCGGAGGAGCAGACAAGGTAATGGTGAACGTGTTGCGCTTCAGTGAGTAAGGATAAAAGAAAGATGAGGGTTAAAGGCTTGGATCAAAACATCTAAAGGAAGAAAATACATCTCAACCTTCCAAAACATTTGAGGATTTCATAAAACAGAGAAACCAAACAGCTGAATCTTCAAAGAAATTCAGTTTTCATGTGATACCGGGTGACATTCTGGTCTCCAATGGTGTCACTGTACCGTCGCCATAATTACCATCCAAGAGCTCCTACTTAAACGTGCCCATGACAAACACCATCACCACTGACACCGCCATCACCAGGGTGACTCGCAGACACCCCACGGTTGTGATTCAACATCATTAGCGAACATGAGTGACTGTGTGCATTAGGACCGCAACATTACACCACACCATGCAGCGAGCTAATGTTGTGGAAAACTAGATACCATCTCTTCACGTGTCATCCTTCACTTGCCAAAATCTCTGGGAGAAGAAGTTGGAATCTGGCAGGAAAACAGTATCCAGAAGAAAGAGAACGGTTTTCTACAAAAGATCTGAGGTCGATGTGTTTATGTGCATGCAAGAATAATTATGAAAAGCAGCACGAAAGTAATGCACAAATGCATTCAGGCACAACAGTTTGCTTATGATTACTCAAGATCTATTTTTTGTAATCTGGTCCTCCATCATCCTCCGTCACGTGCTACGCATATGTCACCTGTTAGATTTGCCTTTAATGCTGCTCTTCCCTGTCATAAGATGCAACATCAACACAATATGGCAAAGGCTCTTCAATATATGTGTGTTCATCATCAACTCATGGCATCAGCTTTGGGCGTCATGTGGGAGTGATCTTTTTTGGCCAGTCTTGAATGTTTCTGGATACGTAGGTAATTTAATTCCCAACTGCTTTATTCCTTCCTGTAGCCTTTGCAGATCTGTTGTGTAGGACTAGATGTTCATATTCCTCAATAGATTAATACTTACTGCACAGATGAGACTCTGTGGAGTTCAAATTAGTAATAGCATCCTTTGGGTTGTCAAGTAAGAGCACTCTTTCATGGATGTTTCTCTGATCAGAGGGCTCAGCAGCGGCTCCCTGCTTCCCAGGTTCACTAGATGCCATCGGCTGACATGAAAGCCCAGGTGTGATCCTTTCTTTTCATCCACAGCCACTGGTTCCCACTCTCAGAAGCCCTGGAAGGGCCCCTGACCACTTGCCTGTGGGACCTTCCTTGGCAGTCCCATCTCTCTGAGGAGCCTGGATGTTGAGGTGGAGATCTGGATGTCCCAGGAGTAGGCCTTGACAAGATTTGAAAAAGCTGGTGGTAGGCGAAAGCTGTCCACAGGAGGTTGTGAGTGACCAAGCCAAAGATGTTTGCAAGGTCCAGGTACACCATGTGGAAATCTTTACACTCCTTCTTGGTGACCTGACAAGTCTGATTAATGATGCACAAATTGTTTTTGTTCAAAAGTTGTCTATCCAAATCTGCATGTACATACGACCACCCACCTGCTACACACAAGAGAGACCAGCACCAGCGTGGATATCTTTCTCTCCACCTCCACTCCTTCCCTCCCTGGGGTTTTATCGTTTCTTAGACCTCTGATACAAAACAATACCCAACTATCTGTCTGTTCAGGCAAACCCATCCTTCTCCAACTACAAGTTAAATTAATTTATTATATACTGACATGGAAGGCATTTCAAAGGACATATGTGGATGATACCTTTTTATTTCATGTACTTAGTAACTACTTGTAAATAATTGTTTATTTGTATATTTTTAGTTGACAGCTGAAACAATAGATGGTTTTTAATCTTAAAGTTAAACCTTTTTTGTCTTTAGGAATAAGAGACAAGCAAATTAAAATAATGACAAATGGAGGAAAATTGGAGGGGAGACAGTTATTATGTGGAAACCATTTGGTTTTTATATCTACATCATTTCAATTAAAAAGCAGTAGACACTGACACGCATGGCGAGGCCACGACATCAGGCTGTTAGTATAGGTTTTCATTTCCATCACATGTCTATTCCACTAGAAAACACATGCATTGCTGTTACGCACACCATTTGTGCCTAAAACCCAGTCTGAGATGGCTGAGAAATGGAGCTCAGACAATTAGAGACACCATCTGCCTCGTCTTCCCCCCCGTCCCCTGTGAGAGGAGTAAATACCAGCCAAGTACATAAATGTCACTGACCCACTGGATTGTGTGTTGAGTGATCATCTGCATGTTAATATTGTGTTTTCTACAACTTTAATGTGATGTTAGATTTTGGACCAAACATTCTGGTTGTGTACTTGTTGTGTGAAGTGTTTGTAGTCTTACAAGTCATCAATACATCCATCTGTAATCATGTTTTCCATTTTGTACACACTAGTTTTATCAAACTTAACACCTTTTTTTAACCAGGATGAACATTTTAATATTTTACTGTTGATGCAAACATGGCGACAACTCAGGAAAAAAAATGGAGGATGTGTGCCTGTTTGTCATCCTATTGAGTTGTGTGCAGGGATATGTCATTGACTCATTTCTCTATTCCTCCATTATGGATTTGTCAGTATACTGTAACATGAAATGGCATTAAGTGTTTAAAACCAGTCGATTGTCTTTCAGTTGCATCTGATGACATGAATCTTCTGGCAGGCGTCACATGCTGTATGCAGTCACTGCTTATTGAGCTTCTGGATTTCCTTTGCTCGATTTACAAAAACAAACCTCTACATGTCGATTTCATCTCATTCTCTATATTTATTGTCTCTTCTCTATTGATTCCCCTGCTATGTCTTTATTTCTCCATTTATTGTTGCCCTGTTAGTCATCGTAAGTACAGCTGCACCTCTTCTTCTGGTGTTGCCTTTTTTCTGCCTTCTCTTTTACCTCCCTCTCTCTCGACACCACGACAAGCTGGATTGGGATGAATTAACCTTTCTCAGGAACAATACATTACACGCATGGAGGCATGCGTGTGTTCATGTGTGTGTCTGTGACACGTACCAACCACACACAAATGCTTCCTGGGGGAAAAGGAGGATGCCGCCCTTTGTTTCTGCCCCTGTTTCAGATTACAGTGTTTCATCAATGCTATGGTAACATGTTTCTCCTCCTTCTTTTGTCTCTACGCCTCACAGAAGAGCTCCAGATTCCCTGCGCCACTCAGCCAGCTACACCAGTGTGGATCTTTCATGAATGCTTCTGGAGGTAAGTGACTGTTGAGGAATTTCAGTGCACAATATGATCAAAACAAATAACTGTAAATGCACCAGCCCCATTAGAAGTATGACCGGGCCCCTTTTTTTTTTTACTTGGATGAGGGTTAAACACAAAATACCTGCAGCTCAACCTGCTGCAGAATAAGCTAGGAAAAAGAGTTTCATACACACACACACACACACACACACACACACACACACACACACACACACACACACACACACACACACACACACACACACACACACTGGATTACCACAAACCTGGACTCATGCTGTTTTCCACAGTTTACACATGTATACGTAAAAAAGGCTGCTTATTCATCTCCCTCCATGCGCTCTTCTCATTTCTTTTTCCTGTCTCCATCTATTCTTCATTTCCACTCACCTGCAGGAGACAGCCTATTGATTATGATGAACTGGCAAGAAGATGTCTTTAGCCTGCTGAGAAGCAGTGTGTGTGCATACAGTAGCTGTCTCTTGAAGTTCAGGTTTTCCAGACCTCTTGCCCTTTCTTTCTCTTCTCTTGTCCATATTTTTTATTCTTTCTTTGCTGAGTCTGAGCCTCCATCCTGTCTCTGTTCTCCTTTTCCTTCCAAACCAAGTTGCAGGTTTAAACAATTAGCACTGAGCTCTGCGGACACCTCATCAATGCAAATTGAATCTCCTCCAACCATCACTTTCGCTCACTTCTTTTGTCCTCCACTTTTCACTCCATTTCAGGGATTATGTGGTAATGAGAGCGTCTTGCTTGCACAGCCAGACCTTCCTCACCTTGCTTTGTGCTCTCTCTTTTGCTTTCTCTTGTTGTTATCTCTCCCTCTTGTGCTGTTCTTCTCCTCACCTCTAGCTCTTATTACATTAATGAGGAGTATGTGTGGGGCAGAGATGACCTGTGTGTTAATGTGAGGGAGGAAAGAGAAACACCACGTTGTGCTACACTGGTTTTTCATGTGTCTCTGCGTGTTATAGTGTGCCTTTAATATACATTTATTTCATTTCATTTCATTTCCTTCATTCATTGTCATGTACCGCCGCTGTATAGCGGGTCACAGGGAGCTGGAGCCTATCCCAGCTGACATAGGGCGTGAGGCGGGGGACACTCCGGGCACGACGCCAGTGCACCGCCGACTTTAATATACAAACATAATAAATTTTGTTTAAAAAAAGTCTACACTTACGTGCCCAGGCTCATGTCAGTTGGGAACGGTGCATCTGTCATTGCCCTCATACAGTAATATCTCAAGATATGAGTTTTGGAGATTTTGAGCGCCATCGTCATGTCCATATTTTTGTTCCATATAGGAGCAAAATCCAAGATACTAGTTGTGCTTTGGGACACCACCACTGGTTGATGGATGGGTACAACATCAGCTGAGACCGGATCTTGTTCTTTCCCACGTGTTGGCGGATATATACAAAATCGGCTGAGACTGTATCTCCTTCTTTCACAGGTGTTGGTGGATGGATAAAACATCAGCTGAAACTGTATCTCGTTCTTTCACAGGTGTTGGTGGATGGATACAACATCAGCTGAGACTGTATCTCGTTATTTCCCAGGTGTTGGCGGATAGATACAGCATCAGTTAAGACCGGATCTCGTTCTCGTTTCAAAGCAAAGACGTAGCTTGTGTCTTGTCATTGTTTACATGGTATATATAATTAATTATGCACATGAAGAGTATGCATGTCAATTGGTTGATGAAAAACATTTTTTGTCATGAATTTAGGGGGTTTGGGGCTTTTTTTCACAAGGCTGGAATAGATTAAATTGGTTTGTTATTTTAAGTAGGGAAAATTTGTTTGACTTACGAGCTCAGTGACAGAACAAATAAACATTGTATCTCAAGGTACTACTGTATTTCCATGTGTCTTTTATTATGTCACTGAAATGCTCGTAAGAGGGTGGACTTTACTGCAACAACAAATATTTCGACAGTCAGCCAGGGTTTTGATAAAGTAACTTCTAAACACACAAAAGTGGAGCTATTTGGTACAACAAAGATGTAAGCACAGAAGACATTTTCTCATCTTCACTGTTTGCATACATATTCATTATGCCTTGACTGAATTAAAGCAACATTGCGATCAATCATGGTGGTATTGTTCCGTTTCATCTGCACATGCGGATATGTATTAAATGAACGTAGAGTATATAAGGAAAGACTTTATTCATATACGTTTTAAACATGGAGCTGAAGAAGTTAGTTGCTTACTTTTATTTTTCAAAGTTGCACAGTGCATTCCTTCATGGAAGCTGTAGTCTTGTTTCCACCCGCAAAGAGAGGTTTTTCTCATCTGCGATTTCTGATTTTCTCATTTTGACATATGTGAAAGAATTTTGCATCCTTTTATTCACCTCTCTTCTCTTTTACATAAAATATAGATGGAATTCAACAGAGCGGCAGAAAGACTTCCTCATGTATTTTCTTTTTGAGTGCAGACAACAGTAAATGGTCATCTTTCAGTTACACTCCATTATCATGCATTTGAATCCCCAACAAGGGGCTGGCCCAGCGAATTAGAAAATGTCACCTGTCACATTAGATGATAATTGCAATGAGATGAAGGCAGTGGAGGCAGAGCTCCTGCATAGCTATTCAGCTCCTGTCTCCAACCCTGCATAAAAAATGCATACATGGGATGAAGGATTTTTAAAATGGCTTCCCACATAGGACATGATACCATACTTTGACGCGTGTTCTTCACGGGGAAGGATTTGCTATTCCATGTATGTAGAAGACGGAAGAAAAGAATGACAGCCATGTTTCTGCGACTGTCCAATACAACAATCCACAATGCCCTTTCACTGTGGAGCAAGGACTCACATGATGCTCAGGGTCACCTCACGGTCACTGACTTCAGATGACAGATGACTATCAAGTGTGTAAATGTGTGTGCAGGTGGGTGTACATGTTCAGTTAATTCAAGTCATAACCATCTCTAGAGTAGCTGTCACGACACAAATTGCAAAGAGAATAATGACTCTACAAATGCAGGCTTCTCTGTGCACATTAGTATTTGAACATGTCTCCCTTCTCTTGTTACATGCATGAGTACACAACATGCATAATAATTTACACCACATCCAAATCTAGAATCCTGACTTACGCTATATTTTTTATTCACTGAGGATCGGCTGCAACATGCTAACCTCTGGCTAATTGCCTCTGGGTTTGTTTGTGTTCAGAAAAACACATGGCTCAAGAGAGGTGTAGCGTGTGGGCATGTGGATGTATATACAGCCGCAAGAACATTCTGCTACGGCTAGTCATGACCATATCTTCATTAAGCAATCCCACTGAGGTCATCACCTGCCGTCTCTAGGAAATTTTTTGGATACAGTATCTTCAACATGGCAGGCTGATGTGATTATCGCTCTCCACTTTTTGGAAGTGGAGAGCTAAATGTGGGGTGGGATTAAATGGGTTAACGGAAGAATCTGGTTCAGTCAGTCCGGCCAAAAATGGACAATCGACTCTTATGGTCCTTCCATCAGATCTACTCAGGTGAAGAAAGGAATAGAGCTGTTAACTGGTAACCACTTGTGGATGCTTTGGTTTAGATAACTGAGGAAGCTGCTGAACCAACCAAACATATTGAGGACTGGGATTGCGTAGCAGAAGTCTTCCATGGATGAAGGTTGTAATCAGTATATTACTGCTTGTACCTCAGTCTGACCCTCTTGCCAAGTCAACGTCATGTCTGTTTCTAAAAACGGATTTGTCTGTGCATCTGTTGGTCGTGCTCATCTATAATCTGTATTTGTTTAACTGGGATCAGTCTTATAATACTTGTGGTAAATGAAATATTATTTGGAAACACACTCTTTCAGTCGATCCAAAATCTCCAGCTGCATAGTCTTGGCAGAATACTTTGTCCCAAACAGTTTTTGAGAGGGAGCTTAAAATGATTATTACCACATTGACTTCCCTGACTTGATGAATCCCTCTTCATAATATTATGAACATGTTCCCTAACTAGAAATCCTGGATCAGTGGCAACCATGCTGGCATCTAGGCATTGTCATGCTGGTGCTCTTTTAAAGGAGTACTATTTTGGCCTGACACAGCAGGGGTCTTGCTGTTGAGCAGTTGAAGGGTTTACCCAACTGATGGAAAGCCCTGGAGCATTATTTCTGTACCTAGGAAGAGAAACATGAAAAGGTAGGTGTTCAGATGTGTATAAACCAGCACTGTGTCTCTGTGTTTACACTTGGACTGGGAAAATGGGAAAAGTGAAGTTTACAACTGACCCAGTTAGAAAGCAAGGAAGATACACCCTGTTTTTTTAATGCGTCTGGCATCGTTCCTTTCTCAGCTCAAAACCAAAAGTGCTGAAAAAGCCTCACACACACACACACACACACACACACACACACACACACACACACACACACACACACACACACACACACACACACACACACACACACACACACACACACACTCCAAAATGCCCTTACATTATTACACTTTTATATCATATTTAAGTCATGAGACTCCACTTCTCCTTTGCCAGCTCAACAAACACATCAGTTCTAAACCCATTTGAACACCTGCTCTCAGCCACAACCCGCGACACTAGACCTAAAAATTGCACCTCATTATTTAGACGAAGGGTCACAACTTTTAAACTTCCATCAGTTTAGCGATTCAGTGTTTGGGTTGTTATTGATGTTGAAAGAATAAAGACTTTCAGATAGAATCCAAATACAAGTTGCAAACGTGTGCAGCCATATGTCGTTTGTATAGTCAAAGCAACTTGTACTGAAGACCTACAGTAGATTACCCATAAGCCTTGTGGGTACAAAAGACTTACACAGATATTGCAGCTCACAGAGGTTTTGTTTGTTCAGATTTGATTATATGCAGACTTATAAAGAGGTTCCAGGTTAGGTTTAAATAGTGTATGCTTGAAGTTTAAATCATAGTTGAGTTTTTGATGACACGTTCTGTCAGTTAGCAGAAACGGGGTTGGATTGTACACTGATAGAGCTTTTCAAATACATCACTACTTTGCTAGTTGTCTACCTTCTTGTTTATTAGTCCTGTTTTCTGTCTATCCTTGAAGGTAATATGTGTGTGTATATTTTCAGAACATCCACTGATTCTCTCGCACTGACAATCAGTGTGAAATAATCTAATCTGGAACTTTGACTGATCTCGAAGTTTGCCCCTCTTCCCAATCTCCTCTTTGACAGTCAGGTTTGCCCTGACAAAGATTTACAAGTTTAAATCATTTCTGGATGATGTAAGTATTTTCCAAACTGGGCCACAGTGGCCAATGAGAGACATCCCAAAGCGGCTTACTGTGCAACCAGGCAACAGTGAATGTTTGAATTCTTCAGGCTAACGTTAACTAGAGTAGTACTGTTGACAGACAGTAAACTAACTATTCAGTCTTATGCTGCTGGAGAACAGGCATTAAAAACGACCAGGAAACAAAACTAAACAGGAAACTAAACAATTAATACAGTCTGAAATACATAAAGACAAGAAAAATCAAAATAAAACAGAAAGTGAAGTGAACTCTATTTTGTTCTTACATGCCACCACAGGTTTTTGGACGACAAATGATTGCTTGACAGATTTTAGGGAACCTGGATTGGAACCATTCTTTTTAATATTAGAAGACAGCTCTTTCCTCCTCACTATTTCTTTATTTCTTGCACAGGAACTACCTGATTGATTAATGCTGACATCTTGAATAGTGATGTTCTCCAGAAACTTGGCATGGATGGAAACAAAAAGGACCCCTTGAGGCACTCTCCCTTTCAAGGAAATCACTTGTTTTGACTGTGATCCATTTTGTTTGAATAAAACTAAATACTATAAAACCTCAAGACTTATTTCGTCTCTAGTTGGAGGATTTGTGCAAGAAATCACTGCCAGGTAAAAACGCACAGCCATCAACATGAAATAGATAAAATTACAGAAATTTTCTTGTATTTAGTTTTGCATTTGTGATAGAAGTTCAGCTCTTGATCCGAATGAAAAGCACAAATCAGGAGCAGGAGAATTAATTCACACAGTTTTCTTGAATAAAAACTTGATACGGTTCTGATGGCTTGACTGTGAGACGAGTGGGTGATGAGGCTGGATGTGGTTGATGATCCTGGAGGCCAGGTTTGGATAATCTGGGACAGAGGCAAAAATAGAATTACTATTGAGATCAAGAGAGCACCGATGAAAAAGCAGATCACGAAAATGGGTAATTGGCCGAAGCATTCGTACCGCGTGGATGACTAGACGAACTAGTGATGAGTGGAGGGTTAGAGTTAAATGACGCATGGCCCGACTGAAGAGAGCTGGGTGAACAGCTGGTTAACAGGTGGAACGCAGCAGTAACAACACAAAGCCAGGGAGACGCAGATCATTGTGATGCACAGACTCAGACTCTTAGCGTAGCTCTTTAGCTTGGTGTACTGTAGTCAGCAAACTACCTCAGCAAGGTGCCTCATTAAACGGCCAGACTGCAGTATGAGATGACACCTCAGTGACCCTCTTGGGTCTTTACATTATAATGTATGAGTGGATTTACAGCAGTACTAGACTTAAACTTAGCTTTCGCAGTCACCATCAGAGATACTTCAGCTTGAAGGGGAACGACGGAGCAGACGGGCCGGTGACGGGCCAATCGCTTGTCCTACATCAACTTTTACTGGCCCATCAGGACTTCAGTCGTGTTCCCCTCTGCAGGTGGAAAGAGTCTTTTGTTATTCTGCTTTTTCAATGGTAAGTATCAATTTGCAGCTGTTATATAGTCTCATAGCGAAGTAGGAGATTAAGTCAGTACTCCCAGCCCAGTCACCCGGGGTTAGAGGTATATACCACATGCGCACCGCAACGACTGTTATTTTGAACCCACTCCTAAAGATAAAGAAAATAGAGGCTAAGAGGAGGCAAACAGAAAAATGAACGAGTCATCTCACTTTTGCTCTTTTTGCTTGGGGTGATTGAAGAGATGAACACCTCAATCTGGGGCTCCGCATGCCCTTGAACCACCCTGACCCCACCCCTGCATTAGCTCGCCCCCAGTCCCTCTAATGTTCACTGAATAACTGCTTTTACAGCTAGTTCAGGTGTGATACGGTGTGGAAGCGGAGAAGACCAGGAGGCAGGAGGTTCAGTCTCATGAATAATGGATGGGAACAGAGGCGCCGTGTTAGGCTTGAATATGAATGGCTTCCCCTGCAGTCACCTGCCTTGATCGGGACTCATGCTCACACCTCAAATGTGTGCTCGGAATGTTAACTCTCTCTTTCTAGTGGGAAGTCATTACAGTGACTCTGATAACTTATTACAGGTCACTCAGCGGCTACTTCTAGTTGCTGTTCTAGTGAAAGAAGCACCTCTGACCGAACTATTATTGTTTAATACTAATACACTGGTGGAGAAGCAGCGTCTCACTACTGAATGAGAATTTACCCTCCAACCAGAAGGTCATGAGTTCACTGTTGTTTGTTTTGATTAAATATTATAAAGGGGCAGATCCTTATTTATGTTACTTTTACAGTATTTTCCAGGTCAGCTGTTGGATAACATATGTTATAAAATCTAGTATGTATGTCTAATAAGACAGTGTGCTCTTGTTACCAGACCCAAGCTTTTATAAATAGGGAGGGTTGTACAAGGCTTAAGACCTGTGCCAGAACAATTCAGGTGTTGCCCAATCAGAAGCAGCCAAACACTACTACGCACACTTTAAACCAGGGGTGTCAAACTGATTCTCACTGAAGGCCACAAAGGACCAGATGTGACTTATAAATCTAACAAATGTAACTCAATGTAGTGTAAAATAAATGTAACTTCTCTTTAATGTTAAATAACTCGAGTTTGGCGCTTGTGCATTAAACAATACTTTGCATAAATCACATATTTTCATTTTAGCCTAAATGTAATCTATAAACCAGATGCAAACACATGTCACAGATGTGTTTGACTTCCAGCCTTTAAAAGTCAAGCACACACAGGTGCACATAAATCCCTTCATCCATATCAGTCGAAGGTGTCAAGTGATCTGAACTCACACCTGTGTCAGGCATATTGAGGAAAAAGACGCAGCAGCTGGCTTAAAACCAACACACACTCGCAAAGGGATTATGTTTTTGGTCAGAGGCCACTGACTACAATATGTTTACTACTCTGCAAGCCAACAGCAGAGGCCTTATCAAATGCATACATGCACACGTAGTTTTTGCGCTGCTTCTGAACTGCAGAGTTCTTATTAAAAATTGATCTGCAAGCTGTTGTCGTCGCTTCGCCAAGGAATTCATTACCTCTTAGCCGTGTGACGCTGTGCATGCAAACACGCACAGGCGCAATTTATGCACGCAACATGCCTGCAAGCAATCTCGACCTGTCAAACAAAACAACGCCCTTTCATTTAGAGTATCTGAAACACAAACAAACGGATGCTCCGCTGGGAGAGAGAGAAAGAGGGAACGATTGGCAGAAAGTAAAAAGAAAGATCGAAAAGAGATGAGCTGGGAACGGAGGGGAAAAAAATACACATCAGGAAGGTAGGATGGCGTGGATGAGGAGCGAGAGAAGAGCAGGAAGGTGTGGAAAGTGTCGCTCGGTATCAGATAATTGTTTGATGGTAGCTGTTTTAAAAGCGAGGATGGCGAGAGAGTCACGTTGTATGAACCTCCATCACCTCACTCCCACCTCCTTCTCCTGTTCTTTCATCTCCAACCCTCCATTTCCACAAATCAGTCCTTCATCTTCCTCCGTCATTGTCCTCTGCCCCCCTCGCTATCGCCGTCTCAGTCCACTCTCCGTCGTGTTCTCCGACGGCCTTCACTCTCCTCACCTCGCTCGCCTGTTTGGTAATTCGCTCCAGCTTTATTTTCCTCGCTTCAAACCTCTGATGATGTACACCGCGGCAGAAATTGAATTCTGGTTGAATGATTCACTAAGTCCGCGCCCTCAGTTCTTGTGTATTAACTAAGACAGTGCTGATTGAAATTCAGCCCCATACTTTGCAACCTGCCAAGTGTCCCTGAAAACCTTGTTCAGAGTGGAGTGCAGATGAAGAC
Organism: Antennarius striatus; assembly: GCF_040054535.1. NCBI lineage: Eukaryota > Metazoa > Chordata > Actinopteri > Lophiiformes > Antennariidae > Antennarius > Antennarius striatus. Next base: position 9,349,713 of record NC_090793.1, on the reverse strand, counting down.
GTGGAGAGAGGAGTGATAAGGGGAGCAAAATGAAGAGAGACCAGCTGATTTGTCTGCAGGTCTGTTCGTCTGTCTTCCTGTCTGTCTCCCTCGGCTTCAATAACCTCTCCACATGATCAATGCACCTCAGAGAATAGCCGATCAAACTCCTCCCGGCGCTGTCATTTTCTCTCCGTCTGTCACTTTAACTCCCTTTTCCTCCAGTCACTCCTCCATCTCTCTCTCTCTCTCTGTCTCTGCCTCTTGCTGTGATTTTGTGTTGTCCTTCAATGAGTCCCCATCTATTACTCAATAAGCCACATTGCATCTCAGAGTCGCGGTAATTTCTCTCCATCTTTCTCTGTCTCTTTAATTTTAGCTCACATATCAGCTAATCTCCCCTCAGCCTTCTTGTGAAATAGACTTTTAAGAGTTTGTGAAAGATCCCGAACTTTTAAAGAACGATTTCTTTCAGGGGGAACAAGTCTTATTGGATTTGTTTCTAAAAGTTAGGAGATTAGTCCACGGCTGATTAGCTTAACCTAAAAAAACAACTGGAAAAATGAGGACACAACTTGTTTAGCTATAGAGATCACCTAAATGCACTTAATAGAAAAATCATGTTGTTTTCATATAAGTAAAAACTATGTTTAACCCCATAAATCCTCAATCACAAGATAATTGCCTTTAAAAGTCAAAATTTTGAGTGTTTATTGAATCATTTGACAAATTTTTAAAAAAAGTAAAAAATTAGGAAAAATACTTATGAAGGAATGAATGATGAAGACATCACAGCATTTGACAAACATTGGTTTTATAGTACATACCTGTATACCTGCAAAATGTTACTTAGTTTGCAGATGCTGATACGTTAATAAGCGCATTTCTAATAACAATGGAACAAAAGCACTTCAGTGAGTGTTCAGCCAGGAACCGACCGCTCAGTCCTCATTGTCTAAATGAACTCCGGGGCATGTAGCCGTGACTGAAACTCGGCTCCGAGATCTCCTTTAGCAATAATGCGGCTTTGTAAATTCATTTTCTGCAAGATTAGCAAAAATAATCTTGATCACAAGGATATTCTCACACTCCCACTGGATTTTCACGACATGCTTTTGATTTTGAGCTGATTAGGAGATTACCAAATGGATGTTGAGGTTGGTTGCTGTTTATTATTGGCACGCATTGATTTGTAGTGCTGGCTGCATGCTGCATTAGACCCGTTTATCTGCAAAGCCAAAGGCATGGGAAAATCTGCCAAGTCAACTTCCACCTGATCCAGAGTGGAATTCTCACTGTATGATAGTGAAAGACTGATAGCAGATTCTTCTGTCTTGATAACCCAGATTTAAAGGTTTCCCCTTGAAGCATCCTCCGTTACTTTCTAGATTCACGTTTTTTATTGGGAATGAAATGCACATATTTTATGTGGTCAATTTTTTATTATAATCAAAGCCTGCCGGTGCATTTGTCATTGAACTCAAACAAAAATGAGATTTCTGAGTCTCATTACTGATCATTAACAAAGGCTTTGTGTCAATCATGTCATTTCTTTTTTTGGGTTGATTCTATCGGGAGCAGAGCGCTTTAATGTCGCTGCAGAGGTCAAAGCGTACCATTGATTGAGTTCCTGCAGAACTGCGGGAAAATATTTAACGTTTATAATGTTAGCCTGACTTGATGTGACTCGTAAACTAGCTTCCTCACTGTGGATTTCATTTGGCTAAATAAATTTAGGTTCTAGTGTTTGTGCATCACAGATGGTTAAACGTGATTATTCACAGTTTTCCCTCCAGGTAAGGAAACAAAGAGCTGCTAAACTTTTCTCATTTACGAGGGAGAAAACTCAACACTCCAGCTATTCACGTGTCTCCGTGCCACCTTTGGTATGTTAGCCAAAAACGTTGGCATGCAAGTTTTATGGCAACGATGACACCCAAATTTCAAAGCAGTGGGCTCATAAATATTCCACACTCTCACTGATTTTAATTTCACAGTGTGCGAGGTGCCATTTAGCATTTTTTACACAGATGAAGGAGCACGATTTCTAACGTTTTGGAAAGTAAACAAAGCAGCTCTGAATCCTACTCATTCTCTTACAGAGAGATGGAAATCACCCACGGGAGAGGCCCTGGCATCCTCAGCTCGTTTCTGTGCTGGTCCTTTGGTCCCCACAAGAGCCAGACCTGCCACACTAAACACTCCTGCTATCTCCCCTCATGAAATATGGATTTGTGTACCGGCAGACATAAATGCTAATTATTGTGTGTGTGTGTGTGTGTGTGTGTGTGTGTGTGTGTGTGTGTGTGTGTGTGTGTGTGTGTGTGTGTGTGTGTGTGTGTGTGTGTGTGTGTGTGTGTGTGTGTGTGTGTGTGTGTGTGTGTGTGGTCTTGTACTAAGTATGTGTATGTGAACACGTATGCACATGTATGCGTGTGCTTCGCTGGGCTGAATTAGATTTGGGTTCCGAGGCGAGGAAGGGGAGAGACGCATGGAAGAATTTGGCTTTGAGGCTCATAAATAGTTTAGCCACCCAGAGCAGATTCATCAAGTAGCGTAAAGGATAAATCATATTCCTCCCTTTATCCTCTACTCCCTCCTCACCCTTCCTTCTCTTCTCTCTCCCTGGAAGAGAACGATTGAATCCTGGGAAACTAGAGAACCTCACACTTACCGACACTCATGCCTCTCTGGTGTGAGATATGGTGTTAAATTTGACTCTCCATCCACGCTGACATGACCACTAGCACATGTACGTCATGGGAAGGGATCAAACAACGCTATCGGCATCATCATGTGGGCTAATTACAGCTTCTCTCCTCACACACACATCACAGCTTCACATTTCAACACCTCCTTCTGAGACACGTCACGTAAAGACTAGATAGTCCAATCAGTGGATACCCGTCCACTGACGTGATGGATATCCACCAAGATGGCCACCAGCAACTCTTTTCCCCCCAAATGAAAAGGCCCTGAGGCCCGTCGGGCAGTGGTGTTATTTGGCTGCTGTTTTCCCCCCATGGCCGTTTTTGAAGGATGACCCTCTCTATGTATCATCTCTGCCTCTTTGGATGGAGCCCAAACTCCATCACCATAGCAATGAGTGCTTAGCCTGCGCCCCAAGAGACATAGTCATTCCACAGATTGCCTGAAAGGAGGAGATTATGTGTGTGGCAGCAGAGTTCGATGCTTTCAGTGTGTGTGTGTGTGTGTGTGTGTGTGTGTGTGTGTGTGTGTGTGTGTGTGTACAGATGCGATCACATGTTCCTACTGGCGTTGCTTCTATTTGCCAGAATAAGTTACAGAGCAGGTGTGTCGTGGGGTTTATGATAAAGGCTGAAGAGGCTACCAGTCCAACACCTGAGTCCTCTCCTTTATTTTGAAGCTTTGAAATAACCAGTTTCAGAATAAAGTGTTCAGGTAACCCAATGCTTTGTTTTCCATACAAAGAGTTATTTACCCACAATTCTTCAGATTCGCGGCATGCTATTATCTTGATGTCCATCGTAATCCATCTTTTTCCACCATCTCCAGCCCCTCCCCATGGCTCTTTAACTTCCATTCTCACTATTTTTTCAGGTTTTCATTGCATATCAGAGGGATTTAAGCATTTAATTAACAGATAATTATCCCTACATCTATCCATGTACCAAAGATGAGCTGTTTAGGTTTTATAAGTTCCTACTTTTTAGGTAAAATTGGTTCTAATTTTAATTCTTGCTTTATTTTGAAAGTTCATTTCACCATCATGTGTTTTCATTTCACACTTCCTGCCTTTGTTTTCCCTCCCTTTATTTTATTAATCGTTCTCACCTGTTCCCGATGCAACCTTGTTGAAAGTCTCTGTCGATGAATAACGTGTAAAAATATTTTTCCTATTTAAAAAAAAAAAAAAAAAAGTATGACCTGGTCTGAATTAAAATTACTTCCTTTACAAATCACACATTCAAAACACACTCAAGAATTGCCTTTTAAACTACAATGCATGGAATGGCCCATGAAAAGGGGGGAACTGTGAAGCGTTTGACTTTGCGGGGGCCTGGGGAGTCCGCCCGCCTCTGCAGGCTCCTGTTCCGTGAGGCTCTGAACCATTCGCTCCTTCATTACTTCATTGCTCCACTTTCTTGTTCCTCTCCGTCTCTCCGAGGAGCGCTGCAGTGGGTTTTCATTACTCAACAAGTCAATCTCGATCATCCTCTAACGCACACAGTCGCACACCAAGGCATATAGGCTTGCGCCTCCTGCACCCCCGCCCCCCTACACTGCAACACATGCATGTGTGTGCTTATGCACTATTTTAATTACATTAACCTTTTGATGAGGTGCAGAAGAGACGGCAGGAGGCACCGCTTGATGAGGAGAAATTGCCTTTTCCAATCGGAACATCTTTAGAGAAGGTAGGGTTTTAAAAAACCGTGAGCAACAGCAAACATAACAGATTATATGCTAATGCGAAGCTGCTTGTCCCTTCCATGAAATGAATTGAGACGTAGATGCACATTTACCCACCTTCAGTCCTGTTTATCGGATCTGTGGACCTGTGGGAAAGTAAAGCGCCACTCGGAATATCAATAAGGACACATGCATGTTTCCACTCCTTCCCTTTCCTCTGCTGCACCGTCATCTCACCGACTCGTTGGTGAATCGGGACGCTTAATTCAAGGCCTGTATTATCAGACACGTATCACTCTGGGGTTGAGCTACCAGCAGAGAGTGTCTTTTATTTGAGTG
>NC_090793.1:9305000-9340000 GCF_040054535.1 Antennarius striatus | reverse complement strand
ATAGGTCTTAATCACAGATGGAGTCTTTGCCAAAAACTGTAATTTAGACTGGAATTAGAAGCATTTATTAGCATACATTACTTTCCCAGCTCAAACGAGAGCCATTCTGGTTTGAATGAATCACCTGCAAGTTTTTGATGTTGGGCTAAAATAATGTGAATTTTGACATTTGACCTTACTTGACTCAACTGACGGCTGCGTTCTTTTTGAATCATCGCCCTTAAAAACGCGGCGGCTCACCTGAGCTGTGTTCGGTGTCTCGTCTCTCCTTCTTTGACAGTCTAATTGTCATGTGGGCAGCCTCTGCCGCATAGATTTAGTGTCGCGCTCGTCTTAATTTAATTGAAAACCTGCAGAAAGGAAGGAGGAGGGAAAGGAAGGGAGGGAGGGGATGAAAAACAGATGAATAAAAAGTGGAACCAATCTTTGCCGGGTAGCGCTGGGCGGCAAAATGGCTGTGTGCGGTGAATAATGCATGTGGAAGACGGATACGTGGGTAAAAGCCAGGACTGCTGGCGCTTCATTACGGAGGTGTTTGTATGCTGATGCTGTGATGCTGGCTGCTGGAAGGGAGAGGTGGCTGCAGAGGTGGCACATCTCATATTTTGTTGCTCATTTTCTTTTTAAAAGCACTCGCTTCCTCTCTTCTCTTGCTCATTTCAACTCTACAACCCCCAACACACTCTTTCCTCTTGTCTATTCGTGTGTGTGTGTGTGTGTGTGTGTGTGTGTGTGTGTGTGTGTGTGTGTGTGTGTGTGTGTGTGTGTGTGTGTGTGTGTGTGTGTGTGTGTGTGTGTGTGTGTGTGTGTGTGTGTGTGTGAGTCATCTCTCCTCCATCAGGATGGAAAAGCACAAAGGCAGATGGTATTTAAGCTTCCCTGTTCTTCTGAGCATCACACACACACGTCTCCTTACAGGCAAGTGGTTTACGAGATGGATAACCTCTGAGACAGGAGACAACTTCCGTGCTTGACCTTTGACCTGTGCTGCACATATAGTTTCTGTCTCCCAGCAGACGGATTTAGAATGCTGTCTAACCTTAATTCCTCACTTTCCTACAGAAAAAGCTCGATACTCGTGGTTACTGCTGTTATATCTGGACTCAATAACATAAATGTTAGATTTACATTAAACATTCAAAGTTTTTTGTCTTAATTTCATCAGTCTATAACCATCTATGTCTGACTGCTTCATTATCTCCACTAGAATCCCTCTGGCTGGATGACTGCCTGTATGGGAAAGCTACATATCTCCTATAATCATTGCTCTTCTGAGCATCCTTTGTGGAACTCGTGTTTGTGTTTGCTTCTTTTGTATTTGCGTTAAGAATAAAGACATCGGTGGGGAACCCTTAAGGTAGAGGAGAGCAAACTGCAGCAGCTCATGACAAACAAAGAAAGAATCCTGCAGAGGTGGTTGATAGCTGGTGATCGGAGTTGTGTTAAAAACAGCTCACAGAACAGCCACTCTGGAGGATTTTGCATTTGAAAAAACACGGGTGATGAGAGCTTCTGCCATCATCATCATCATCATCATCATCATCATCATCATCATCGTTGTGGCGGTTTGAAGCTTCTCCCGCCGTACTTGTTTTGCTTACATGAAAGGAAACGCCAACGAGTCGAACACAAGTTTAGTGGAGAATGTCACTTTACCTCCAACTCTCATCGCAAGAAGTGTTGATTTTTAATTATCCTGGGTGGCAGATAAGCTTTTACAACTGTCAACAGTAGAAAAAAATATGCAAAAAAGAAAAAAGAAGAAGTTCCCAGGAGGGGAGCGATGACGCGATGCAATGTACGAAAGAACAAATGAGCGAGTTGGAGGTTCAGGATCTGTGACGTTTGGTAGGAGATGTCAATTCACCAGCGGGTCTCTGGGAAGGCCAGGTCTGCAGTGCGCCAGCATCCTGTAATGTATTCAATTTCATTAAATTCCACCTCCCAGCCTGCTCTCATCAGTGGATCAGGAGTGTACCATTTCACAGGCGCCGGGAAAAATAATTACTTTCCAACGCACCGAGAGCAGAGCGGCAAAGAGACGGAGAGAGGATGAAGGAAGGAAAAATGAGCTTTAATTATGCTTTATGGCAACAGTTCCAGAATGAAAACAGAAAGTCAGTCAGGCAGAAGCGTTGTCTCCTTTTTGTCTGAGGAGCTGGACGGCGCTCTATGGCGCCCGTGGCGAAATTTGCACAAGAAACAATGAGGAGGAAACAAAACGAAAAAAAAACGAGGGAAAATGAGCCTGAGAGACGAGGCGGCGACGCAACGCTTGTGATTTTCCCCCCATCGCGCACTACTAATTGTGATCTTTGCAAACGGTAATGGATCCCACTTGTTCTCCTTCCACCTCTATAATTTTGAATGCCTGGTTTTGCTCTCCTTTGTGATTGGAGGTCAGCGATGAGAAGATGGCGGATCTCCAGCGGCGCCGCGCGAGGCTTCAGACGCAGTCACTCAGACATTTTGTTTTCCGTCGCTCAGGCAGAGACCGTACCTCATCGCTGGGATTAGCATTCTGATGATCAGGCCTCACTGACATCAACATGCACACACACACACACGTACGCATGCACGCAACATACATGCACCCACACACACACACACACACACACACACACACACACACACACACACACACACGCACAATACACTCAATCAAGAGCTAATTAAATGGAACAGACTAATTAGTATCATTAAGGAAGGAAAAACAGACACGCTTGTTTAAAGGGACGTGTGTTTAGGCAGGATGTTGTTGTGTTTACACAACACACACACAATCACACGCGCGCGCGCACATACACACTCTTACTTTCAGAACTGGAACACAACACAACTAGTCTATCAATGACCTTTATCACTAAATGTTTGATCAGTGTTTCACTTCATGCTCACTTTATGGTTTGTATGTATGTATGTATGTATGAATGTTTGTATATATGTATGTGTGTGTATGCATGTATGAATTTTTATTGTAATATTATTATTATTACTATTATTATATGATGATGATGATGATGATGATGATGATGATGATGATGATGATGACATTTTTTTTATTATTATTATTATTATTATTATTATTTTTATTATTATTATTATTATTTTTATTATTATTACTATTATTATTACTATTATTATTATTATAAGAAAGTTGTGACTACAGTCATAGAAACTATGTACTCTCAACAACAGTTTATAGGATGCACACCAGACAGGTGATTTTTCACGCTGAACAACAAAAGTGGACACAGCTGATTTAAAAACATATGATTACACACACACACACACACACACACACACACACACACACACACACACACACACACACACACACACACACACACACACACACACACACACACACACACACACACACACACACACACACACTGGCAGAGTTTAGAACCAAAATTTGAAGAAAAAAAAAAGTCCTGGGATGCCCCAGAGCCAAAAACACCTTCCTCTCCTTTCCTACTTTCCTTCTTTAGTCCCCTTTCCGACAGTAAGCTATCGGAAAGGGGACTCTCTCTCTCTCTCTCTCTCTCTCTCACACACACACACACACACACACACACACACACACACACACACACACACACACACACACACACACACACACACACACACACACACACACACACACACACACACACACACACACACACACACACACACACCTGATTTCACGCTGGAGGCTGCATAAATATGAAACAGGGGTGACAATGGCGTGCCGAGTGGAGTCCTGTGCATCCTATTTCCATCACTTACCTCAGGCTGAATGGATTAGGAACACGGGGGGACGTCTCACCTCTCACACAGGTGGGCCTACTTAAACGTGATGAATGCTGCATCACAAAACCCAACCGAACGCCCTGTCGTTTTATTCCCATTCTCTTTTTCTCTCTTCCCTGGTGAAGGTCGAGCGCGTAGAAGCTGCAAAATCAACCGCTACCATAGAGAGCTAACGGGAAAGCTCTTCTACAACGGCAAGATGATGAAGAAGAGAATCTTGTCTAAAGGGAGCATCGCGAGGGCCTTCAACGATAGTTTGACTCTACTCCCCTCTTGTGTCCTCCCTCTTGACCTTTGCTCCCTGACCACCCACCCATCTCCATCTCCATCCTGACGACAACATGTTTAACCATTATTGATATTCCGACGGAACTTGCTTCATGTTCCCGTCAGCCCACTTTCCTTCAAGCCTGCCCTACTTCACCATAACCCTGTGTGTGTGTGTGTGTGTGTGTGTGTATGTGTGTGTGTGTGTGTGTGTGTGTGTGTGTGTGTGTGTGTGTGTGTGTGTGTGTGTGTCTTCAAGTCAGTGAGACAGAAAAGAGGAAGACTAATTGAAAGTTCACGCAAGAAGAGAAAGGTCTCTAGATTGAAATCTGTGTAGGAGTCATTTCCCAGCATTCAACTGTGCAAACACAAGGATCCAAGTTTCACTCTAGTTTTTCCATCACCGTTTGTTTCTTCAGCATCTCTTCATTACGAGTGTTCATTTTTATTATCTGTCATCCTCCTGTAAGTTTGTGTTCTCATGTTTGGTGCATGTCTGTTCCTCCTTCTTCATGTCTGTGTGTGTGTGTGTGTGTGTGTGTGTGTGTGTGTGTGTGTGTGTGTGTGTGTGTGTGTGTGTGTGTGTGTGTGTGTGTGTGTGTGTGTGTGTGGTTTTTTTAAATTGTTCTGTGCTTCTGAGAATGTATGTTCAGTTTACCAAGGCAACTGATCTGGAGAATAATGGTTCTGGTGTCCCCCGTCTCCAGAACCATTGCCTGAATCTCCTTATAATTACCTCTAAGACCAGCAGCAATGAAAAAGGTAAAAAATAGCAGTTTTTTAGATTTGTAAAAGAGATGGTATTTTATAGAATTATTTTTTCACCTCCTAAGGTTTTTATTTATTAGTTTTGGTGTTTTCTGCCAAATAAATACAGTGATCTCCAAAGTGCACCCACCCTCAGGTGATGAAGCAAAACTTAAAAACAGTTACTGGTGTTCACGCTGACAAATCTATATAGAAGAGATACAGACTGGGAAAACATAACAAAAGATTATTTTAAAAAAATTTCTACTTCAGGGTTCTTAACCCAGCCTTGCATTTCAACCCACTTCTCATCTGTTCATCGTCAGTAAAGTTACCTTAAGTTCAAGATCCTCCTTTTCCTGATCCGTGAAGCATCTAATCAATGGATCCTCCAGGGTTCATTGCTGATGACTCTTAATGTAAGGGTTACAGTTTCCTCCTCCATTTCTGGTTCAACTGTGAAATTAAGATTTCGCTACAACCACTATGATTATCACTAATCAACTTCAGTCGATCCTGTTGCTAGGTGACAGATGGCCAAAAACAGGAAGTGCTGCTGAGATTCTCAAAATGTCTCATTTAAGGGCAGTTTTTGGGCTTTGTTGGAGTTGTTAACCCCTTGTCGACCTTGGTATTCTGTTTGTGTGTTTGTGCGTGCATGCTCATACAGAATAGAGATCCCAAACAGCCATGCTTTTACCAGGGATGTTGAGTATGAGGCTGCAGAACCCCCCCCCCTCCTCCTCCTCCAGAGCACCAGTATTATCATTTCTCCTCTGCTGATTGTTATTTCTTTGTTCTTTTCAGCACGGCTTTCAAATCAGATTGATAAAGGGTGGGAATTGATCAAATATATCTGGCAAAGTGATGATGCTCATTCCAGGCATGAACACAAATACACTGTCACCTGTATACATTCAATAGGAAACACTGAGAGATGAACATCATCAGTAACTCCAGCAGAAGGAAATGGCTTTGTGTTTTCTTTTGTGTGTGTGTGTGTGTGTGTGTGTGTGTGTATGGTTTTTATTTTTTTTAAGGTATCATTTCTGTTTCTCTTTCGTTCCATATCCAGAAAAAAAAAAAAAAGATTAGATCGGTAAGAGCACGGCGAGGTAGATGCCGGGGAGCGAGGGAGTAGAGGGGGAACGGGGAATGGAAACAGCGACGGTGCTGAAATGAAAACAGGAGATTACTGATCATCGGGTAACACAGGATGAATACTTGATTCAGTCTTTTGTGGTGTTCTCTTATCTGAGGATGCATAGTGCTGTTATATTGGTGTGTTAGAAAACATGCAGCGCTGGGGTTCAATGCGGGAGCAACGGGATTACTGTTGGAACATAAAGCGATGGCGTCCGGTGGGAGAGGCTCTGTGGTGGAATCAGGGCCAAATGACTCTCCATCTGACTGAGATCATGTGTTTGTTGTCGTTCGACTCAAAGGAAGACGTTTGACTCACTTGATGTTTGATATTTGAAACGATTAGATTGTTGCTGGCGTTTTGTGCTATAAATCAAATGTGAGACTTGCATAAATTGACAAAATAAACTTGCAAATGACTGAATGGAACGTAAAGTGCCATCTATATTCATGTGTGTGTGTGTGTGTGTGTGTGTGTGCGTGCGTGCGTGTGTTTAGATTACATTTGTGGATAAGGGTTATGTCCTTGTACAGGAGATCATCAGTAAGCGGCGGTGCATATCCGCAGGACGATAACATTTTAAACATTAATGTGACTTTGAAAATAATGCATTAGTGGTTTATTGGCTTTGAGAGGTAAATGCTGGCAGGTGTGTTTTGGTGCATGTGTCTTCACACATGGACACACACACACACATAGTGGATATGTCTGTACTTGTAATTGCTCCTCTGATTGCCCTCAGGCGGCGTGAGCCAGCATATAAGATATATAATAAAGCGTATTATCTTGGCTGGTAATGTATTTGTGCTCCTCCAGCCTGACGACTGATCCACATGGGGATCCATACTAAACTCCCGCCGACGGCGGCTCGGAGTGGTGTGGAGTTACGTTGACCTTCTCCTGACAACGAGTGTAATGAGATTTGGAATAGAAGAAGAAGAAGAAGAAAAGAAAGTTCCTGTTGGATGAACAGAAACACGTCGCAATCCTCATGCAGACGACGCTTACAAGATGCAAAAGTCACTTCAGCGTCTTTCAATTCCTATTCTTCTTCACTCTGTTTCCACATCTTTTCCATCTGTAGACGTTAAGAGAACTTTACTGTTGCAGCAGCCAGGCGAACAAGCTAATCTGCCCCCACTTTACTCTGATCAGAAATGATGCTGATCAACCCGTCAGGTTGTAAAGGGAGGGGAAAATGCTGTTTCCCATCATTCACTCTCACACCACCTCCACTCCCACCGAAAACCTGTTCCCTGACAGAACACGGAGTTTTTCCTCTGAAGGAAAAATACCTGCAGATTTGGTGATTCTTTGATCCGAGGGATGCTGTCAGATGTGCTGCTGAGGTTTGGTAGTGTTATGACTGTGAGTCGTTAAACGGCAGCCAATGAGAGATGGTGCCTGAAATGACATACATGTCCTGCATCTTTACGTCTTTGAAGCACTGAAATCGATAAAGTTTTGCATCCACTTCCTCTTTCTTTGGCAATGGAGCATTGACAAGAACAGAACAGAACCGAACAGAACCAAACAGAACTGAACAGAACATGCTGGCCTGAAGAGCTAAACCAGAATCTGATGAAGGGATGACACACACAGAGCAGGGGTTTATCTTAACACGCTTGTGATCCTGCACCTGCATGGAGGCCGAATGATCGTGTTGATGTCATGCTTAGGAGACGGATATACTGTTGACATATATTCAATAGGGCGGCACTGTGGCGGCTTCCGGTTTGCGTTCCTCTCCGTGTGGAGTTTGCATGTTCTCCCCGTGTCTGCATGGGTTCTCTCCGGGTTCTCAGGCTTCCTCACAACTCCAAAATCGTGCACCTTAAGTGAATTGAGGGAACCAAGTTGCCTGTAGGTGCGAGTCTGTGCGTCCGTGGTTGTCTGCTCCTGTGTGGCTCAGCGGTGCACCGGCTTTTCAACCAAAGTGTACTCTGCCTCACGCCGTCAATCAGCTGGGATAGGCTCCAGCACCCTGTAACAGTGGACAAATGAATGAATGAATGTATTCAATATGGAGACTTTTATAATAAAATATAACCGTAATAAATAACGCTGATAAAAACGACTGTGTTACAATTTGTAGAAGGTGTGAAAGTGAGTGAATTAAAGCAGTTTGAGCAGATGGAGACTCGTGTAAACTCACGTGTGAACCAGAAGTGTGATAAAGGAGTGGTCGTCTTCAAAAAGCGTTGAAGACGGTTTGCACACAAAGAGGGAAGTGTGTGTGTGTGTGTGAGAGAGAGAACAGGGGTTACTTAATGATCAGAACAGTATAATTACCTTCCAGTGAGGTTCCGCCTTTCAGACAGATGATTATTCAAGGGGAGAAATCTCATTTGCATCTCATGCAGTATAACAAAAAAGTCTTCGCTCTGCACTAAATTAAATCAACACATTGATTTTTTTCCCCTTTGCTTTGAGTAAATTTTTGTCCCCTTTTAGCAGAATTATAAATTTCAAAAAAAATAAATGCATCTGTGGAGCATGAAAGAGCAGACGGCCTCTCCGTGCGACTCTGGGGTTGGTGCAGATCATTAACTAGGTGTTAGACATCAGATTCATTATGCTCTACAAGCTTAATAAGCGTTTGTGAGGAGACGAGCCGTGGAGCGGATCGGCGTCAAGCCCTCGCTGTAAAACAAGGCAGCTGGCGTCGCCGTCTTGGTGAATATCTTCCTCTCTTTTGTGACTTCTTGTTCTTGGCGGGGGGGTGGGGGGGAGGCATAGCTGGCTATCCATATCTTCCAAGTATGAAATGAAGGACCCAGCTTTCACCTCCGATTGCGGTGGGGGTGAAACAACGTGGCGTGAGTGTAATGACATCCGTGAGAGGTGGATCAGTTTGAACGAGGCCAATGTCTTGTTCGCTTGAAACCACCCGGAGAAAAATGCATGGGTGGGGGGAAATCGAGGGTGGGAGGGGGAAGAAGGATTGGGTGGGAATGGCGCGACGATGCTTTGGGTTTGTTGGGGAAGAGATAAGTAGATGAAGATGAAGAATGGAGGGACAAACAGAGAGGCATGGTGTGAAGAACTACAGAAAGGAAAGAGGACTGACTGAGAGGCATCTGTTGATCTTCATGCTTATTTTGGCTGCTTTCGCGCCCCCCACACACACGTCGGTCCCTGGTGTGGCTGACTTGGGGGGTCAGCTGTGACTGATAGCCGCTGCTCCTGTTTTTTAGCTGACAGATGGGTGCAGGGAGCGACTCTGGTGCAGCCTGAAAACAGATTCTCCATGCCTCTGTGTGCTGCCACAGCCATTTTACTCAGCTGTCAGTCACAGACAGCATGGCTGACATTATCAGTTGTACCCCAGCTTAACAGTGGAGTTCTGCTCCGACCTGCTGCTGGGCGGGGGGTGGGGATGGGGGTGGGCTGGAGAAGATAGAGGCCAAGAGCAAATTGATGGAAGCAGAAAGAGAGAGGGAGAGAGAATATGAAATTGAGTCTGTGAAGGTGAGAAACATGAAGACAGAAGGCGTTGAATGAAAGAGAAGAAGAGGAAAGACACGGTTGAGATGAGTGCAGACTAATTAAAATGACATCAGATGGTCGGCCAGCTATCGCTGTCTCTTCCCATAGATGGCCTCATAATGAAGAGAGCTCCTCGGGCCTTTGGCGCGGCACCAAGAGCAATAGGCTATAGATGAAGTACAAGAGAATCAATTCTCGCCTCCCTTCTCTCCTCCTCCACTCCCGGAGAGATTTACAGGCCGAGTTATGACAGCACACAATAACAGCAGCCATATTTTACTCCTGCAGTCTGACAACAGCGTCCGCAGTCAATCAAATCTACCGCCGAACAAAGTTGTTATCTCCGCCGCGGGAGGCCGTGTTTGGGTGGTGAAAACCGCTTGTCACCACTAAATGTGATTGTGCTACATTGAGCTGATCGCTTAAATTTATTGCTGTCAGAGATAAGGGATTTGGAGCAGGGTGAGGGAGACTTTTATGTGAAACACATTGGAAAAATAAGTACCCATAAAACTCTATTTTCAACCGTTCAGAGATGAATAGCGAAGCAATGCCATCAGGAAATATTGTATGTTTTGGAAGGTTCTAAAGAGGCACCGAGGGACACGAAGTAAGATAAATGTGACGAAGAGACGGAAATAACGGAGACGTGGCCTTAATGAAGAGAAAACACAGAATGCAAAGACGAACACGATATAAAAGGAGGCAACCAGAGAGTTACTTAAAGCTGGATCAAAGTGTTCAGAGATCAATAGATATGGATATGAACAGGGAGACTTTTAAATAACGCTCTCGTTTGTTTCCTCAGGTCCTGTTTCCAGAAACTAATCTCTACAGATCGATAGTCGGCTTGTTTCACCAGCCGGTCCGGCTCAGCCCCGTAGGCGTCAGCACCGTCGGTACCCTCTAAATATACAGCCGTACAAATAGAGCCTTTATCCTGAAGCCTGGGTCGCCCTCCACATCCACACCCTCTCTTCGTTTCCTCAACGTGGTAACCATCCTCCGATTTCCTGCTGAGCAATCTGCTTTTAAGTCAACACCAGACGCCGTTTCTGTGTTTACCTGTATCCCTGTTTATGTTTACACTGTTTATATTTACATTGTCTATATTTACACTGTTACATTTACATTGTTTACACTGTTCATAACAGCACACATAATGCCGCCACAGTATGAAGTGTTTCTGACAGATATCTTTATAGTTTTATAGTTTCGCAATTTCTACATTTTTAAAAAAGATTTTTTTATGTTTATATATATATTTATTAGCTTTATATTGTACATTTCTCTTTGTTGCGTATTTTGTACTTTCAATAGCCCCTTGGGGACAAATACAGTTTTTTGAACTTGAATTTGAATTTACACATCTTTGCAAATAGTGTCATTTAACTCATATCTGAAATTCTTCAAGAAATTATTGTCATTTAATAATTACCTTACAGCTGTACTACTATTTGAAGATGACCATGATATGTTTTATCAGTGTATTTAAAGCATGTTGGATCATTGAGGTTCAGGATGAAAGACACTATAACATGAAGGACTCAATGTAATCGGCATATAACCTTTAGGAAATGCCACAGTGATAAGGTCAAAAACAATAATCAATAATGTGATGCAGGGAATAAATTAACCAAATGCTCAACATAGACTTGAATGCATCCATATATAGACTTGTGCAAACAGACATTTTATTAATTTTCGCCCAGCTTTTAAAGCCGCGGGACACACTGTTAGTCAGAATCAGACATGCCAATAGTTGATGGGGATGGAGACTATGCTCCACTGCGTCAGCATCAGGACCGGTGTGTGTGTGTGTCAATAAGCTGCATCACAGTAGTGTTTGACCAGAGACTGTTGTGTGTGTTTGTACGAACATAGTTGTGGGTGACCGTGTGTGTGTGTGTGTGTGTGTGTGTGTGTGGGATTCATGTGGATGTCCGGACCGCCGCTCACATCCTCCGTGTTTTTTCATCATTACTCCGTGACGGTCGTTTTTCACAGTGCAGACGTCTTCTCCCTGAGATGTGACACGATTATAGACGTAAGTATTAGAGGCTGAAAAAAAAAAGGACAAATGAAGTCGGTTGTACTCGGTTACCTGAGACAGGCGCGTTTGGTAAAACCTCACCTGTCATAACCTTTAATTCGTAAATTAGTCATTACGAATTGTGATTTCAAAATGTTCAACTTTAAGTGTTCTGTCCATTAGAACAACAGAAACACAAAGTTGAGGACCAGCTGGTGAACACAGTGGAAAGTTTATCCGCTAAATATCAGGATAATTTCGTGCCGAGACAAGTCCTCCCCCTAAGTCAACACAGGATGAACATCCGTATGGAGCCTTTAGACGGATGTTGATTTATCTTCTATTCTGAGCAATCAGCTTGTCTCCACATCGACCCGCACCATAGAGACGCCACCATCAAGGTCGTCCTCCGTTGTAGAGAAATAACAGTTCATTCACTCACATAGGAGTTAAAGGTGACGTGTCTGGGGTCAAAGAGGAACATAAAAATAGACGACGAAAGAACAAACGCAACCACAAGCTTTTAATGGCGTGTCGACCTTTAACCTCAGAGGATCCTCCATGTTTAATCAGCGCTAAACACCGCCGTCGTCAGGTCCGGGTTAATTGCATTCGTCAAAGAGCGTAATCCCTTTGAGCACGTAGCGGCGTCTCTGACAAGAGGTTATCAGAGGGGATCAGAGGTGAATGAGAATGAGAGTGTATGGTCGAAGGAGATAATGCCAAAGAAGTGTGTGTGTGTGTGTGTGTGTGTGTGTGTGTGTGTGTGGGTGTGTGTGTGTGTGTGTGTGTGTGTGTGTGTGTGTGTGTGTGTCCTCTGCTGCGATTTGTTGTGACGCGTCAGCTGATCTGATGAGTTCTATTTTGACGTCTGTGTTTCCTGTTGAGTGGACTGGTGAGGGTGAAGGATCGGTGAAGGGTGGTTATCAGCTGCTCTTCTTCTTTTGTTCATTTTGTTTGTATTGTTCTCTTTCTTTCTTTGGTTTGGAGTATCTGGTTGTTTGGATCTTTCATATTTCCTGCTGGATAAACCTATACTGGTGTCGGTTCTGAAGGTACAACTGAAAAGACATTTACAAATAAACACGCGTAAGGGTTTATTTTTATTTTATTCTTATTTTTTATTCTTATTCGGTGATTATCATCGTTATTAGTTTTGCACACTAGCCTCTCAAAGTGTGTTGGAATGTGTCCCAAATGTCAAACTTTCATGATGACATCATCATTATCATCATCTTATTGTAGGTGTTTATATTCTTATTAAAGAAAACGTAAATATTTTCTCCTCTCCAAGGAACCATCACCTTAACGTGGTGGAGAGGTTTGTGTGCCCTAAGGATCCTGGGAGCTATGTTGTCGGGAGTCTTGTACTCCTGGTAGGGTCACCCAAGGCAAACAGGTCTCAGGTGAAGGGCCAGACAAAGAATGGTTCAAATATCCCATGAAAAACGGAAAAGGGAAAACTGTGACCCTGCCCGGAGGAAGCCCGGGGCCCACGTCTGGAGCCAGGCCTGGACGGAGGGCCCGTCAGCGAGCGCCTGGTGGCCGGGTCTGCCACGGGGCACGGCCGGGCTTAGCCCGAAAAGGCAACGTGGATTCTTCCCACCCCTGTGGACCCACCACCCGCAGGGCAGACCGATGGGGTCGGGTGCGCTGCCATATGGGTGGCAGTGACGACAGGGGGTCACGACGGACCAGACCCGGGCGGCAGAAGTTGGCTTTGGGGACGTGGAATGTCACCTCACTGGCGGGGAAGGAGCCGGAACTTGTGTTGGAGGTGGAGCGCTACCAGTTGGATCTGGTGGGGCTTACCTCCACGCATAGCCTCGGTTCTGGATCCAAACTCCTGGATAGGGGTTGGACCTTGTTTTACTCCGGAGTTGCGTCAGGCGTGAGGCGCAGGGCGGGTGTGGGGATACTCACAAGCCCCCGGCTGAGCGCCGCTGTGTTGGAGTTTACCCCGGTGGATGAGAGGGTCGCTTCCCTACGCCTTAAGGCTGTGGGGGGGAAAACTCTGACTGTTGTTTGTGCATATGCACCAAATATCAGTTCAGAGTATTCGGCCTTCTTGGGGTCCCTAAATGGGGTCCTTGAAGGGATCCCTGCAGGGGACTCCATTGTTCTCCTGGGGGACTTCAACGCACACGTCGGCAATGATGGAGACACTTGGAGGGGCGTGATTGGGAGGAATGGCCTCCCTGATCTGAACCCGAGCGGTGTTATGTTGCTGGACTTCTGTGCTAGTCACGGATTGTTCATAACTAACACCATGTTCGAACACAAGGATGCTCATAAGTGTACCTGGTACCAGAGCACCCTGGGTCGGAGGTCAATGATTGATCTTGTGATCGTATCATCTGATCTTCGACCGTGTGTTTTGGACACTCGGGTGAAGAGAGAGGCAGAGCTGTCAACTGATCACCACCTGGTGGTGAGTTGGGTCCGTTGGCGGAGGAAACCTTTGGATAGACCTGGTAAGCCCAAACGAGTAGTGCGGGTGAACTGGGAATGTCTGGAGGAGGACTCTGTCCGTGAGGCCTTCAATTCACACCTCCGAAGGAGCTTCTCGTGCATCCCTGTGGAGGCTGGGGGCATTGAACCTGAATGGTCGATGTTCAAAGCTTCCATTGCTGAAGCTGCAGCTGAGAGCTGTGGTCTCAAGGTCTTGGGTGCCTCAAGGGGCGGTAACCCTCGAACACCGTGGTGGACCCCGGTGGTCAGGGAAGCCGTCCGACTAAAGAAGGAGGCCTTCAGGGGCATGTTGTCCCTGGGGACTCCTGAAGCAGTTGCAGGGTACCGACAGGCCAAAAGGACTGCAGCCTCGGCTGTGATGGAGGCAAAACAGAGGGTGTGGGAGGAGTTCGGAGAGGCCATGGAGAAGGACTATCGGACGGCACCAAAGTTGTTCTGGAGGACTGTCCGACACCTCAGGAGGGGGAAACGGGGAACCATCCAAGCTGTATACAGCAAAGATGGGACACTGTTGACCTCGACTGAGGAGGTTGTCGGTCGGTGGAAGGAACACTTTGAGGAACTCCTGAATCCAACTACCCCAACTGACCCGTCCTCTGTTGCAGAGGCAGAGCTGGAGGATGATGGGGGATCAGAGTCAATCTCTCGGGGCGAAGTCACCGAGGTAGTTAAACAACTTCACGGTGGCAAAGCCCCGGGTATTGATGAGATTCGCCCGGAAATGCTGAAGGCTCTGGGTGTTGAGGGGCTGTCGTGGATGACACGCCTCTTTAACATTGCGTGGAAATCTGGGACAGTGCCGAAAGAGTGGCAGACTGGGGTGGTGGTTCCTCTTTTTAAAAAGGGGGACCAGAGGGTGTGTGCCAATTACAGGGGCATCACACTCCTCAGCCTCCCTGGAAAAGTTTACTCCAAGGTGCTGGAAAGGAGGGTCCGGCCGATTGTCGAGCCTCAGATTGAGGAGGAACAATGTGGGTTCCGTCCTGGTCGTGGAACAACGGACCAGCTTTTTACTCTCACAGGGATCCTAGAGGGGGCTTGGGAGTTTGCCCATCCAGTCTACATGTGTTTTGTGGACTTGGAGAAGGCATATGATCGTGTCCCCAGGGATATACTGTGGGAAATACTGCGGGAGTATGGAGTGAGGGGGCCTCTTCTCAGGGCCATCCAATCCCTGTACGCCCAAAGTGAGAGCTGCGTTCGGGTTCTCGGCAGTAAGTCGGACTTGTTCCGAGTAGCTGTTGGCCTTCGCCAGGGCTGCGCTTTATCACCAATTCTGTTTGTGATTTTCATGGACAGGATATCGAGGCGTAGTCGTGGTGAGGAGGCTTTACAGTTTGGTGGCCTGAGGATTGCATCACTGCTTTTTGCAGATGATGTGGTCCTGTTTGCGTCATCGGCCTGTGACCTGCAGCGCTCACTGGTCCGGTTTGCAGCCGAGTGTGAAGCGGCGGGGATGAGGATTAGCACCTCCAAATCTGAGGCCATGGTCCTCAGCAGGAAACCGGTGGAATGCCTTCTCCAAATGGGGAATGAGGTCCTTCCCCAAGTGAAGGAGTTTAAGTATCTTGGGGTCCTGTTCACGAGTGAGGGAACAATGGAGCGTGAGATTGGACGGAGAATTGGGGCAGCAGGAGCGGTATTGCAGTCGCTTTACCGCACTGTTGTCACAAAGAGGGAGCTAAGCCGAGAGGCAAAGCTCTCCATCTACCGTTCAATCTTCGTTCCTACCCTCACCTATGGTCATGAGCGATGGTTCATACAAGCGGCTGAAATGGGCTTTCTCAGGCGGATAGCTGGTGTCTCCCTTAGAGATAAGGTGAGAAACACTGCTGTTCGCGAGGGGCTCAGAGTAGAGCCGCTGCTCCTTCGCATGGAAAGGAGTCAGTTGAGGTGGTTTGGGCATCTGGTGCGGATGCCTCTGGGACGCCTCCCTAGGGAGGTGTTTCTGGCACGTCCAGCTGGGAGGAGACCTCGGGGCAGACCCAGGACCAGGTGGAGGGATTATATCTCAACACTGGCCTGGGAACGCCTTGGGATCCCCCAGTCAGAGCTGGTGGATGTGGCCCGGGAAAGGGAAGTTTGGGGCTCCCTGTTGAAGCTGCTGCCCCCGCGACCCGATTCCGGATAAGCGGTGGAAGATGGATGGATGGATGGTAAATATGTTCTTTAATATTTTGACTCCAATAAATAAACAGAAAAAATGTGCAGGTATAAAATTATAGGTAAGGTCAAAGGATCAAATCTCAGTCAGGGCGAAGGTCATGCAGTAAGAGCCCCTAAGCAAGACCCTTAACTCTATACCAGTGTTATATATATTGTGGAAATATCAACTTCATCATCTTCATCTGAGATAAATCACTATGAGACAAAATTCAACTTGTAATCGTAACAACCCATCAAGTGCTCCATGCCAGTTCTTGGTTGTTGTGCGTTGAAAGTCGTATTGAAAAAGTACTTGAGAGCCGCTATAGAAAAGACACTCCTAGAAGGAGCTGAAATCTAGTAACCATGGAAATGGATGTAGCGAAAAAAAAAAAGCGAACGGTGCCACTTATTATTGTGATTGAAGTTTTTAGAAAGAAAATAAACACAAACCTGCACGCACACGCACACACACACACACGCACGCATGCACACACACACACACACACACAGACACACACACACACACACACACAGACACAAAATAGCACGTAAAATAGTGAAATTCAATCAGATGTCCTCAAACCCAGCTCCGGCTGCAGGGCCTTAAAACCGGCACTAACCATCCATCATGCTTTATAGCACATCACACATTACTGCTTGACAACAGGCAGAGAGAACGGGGAGAATTGTAAGACAGCTATAGAGGGAAGGAGCGTAATAAACAGCAAAACAGAGAGAGAGAGAGAGAGAGAAGGAGAGAGAGAGAGATGGAGGTGTGTGAGGAAAAACAAGGGATGGAGAATCAACCATTTCTAATCAATATCCATTTCCCTTGGCTGTCGTGTTGTTGCGAGAGTGGCTGTTGCATTAGAGAATGTCTGTTCCTAAATAAAATATCACCTTCAATCCAAACCTTCCCATTCATCTTCATTTAACAATCGCTTAGCTTTTGGCAATACTTTTTATGCACCTTCTTCTCTGGCGTCAGAATGAATATGTCACCATGACAGGCCCGAGCGCCGTCACACGGGAGCGTTTCTCCAACAGCGGCGCTGTTGTTGGTGCCGCTGTTCCGACGGATCGTCCCACAGGGACGGACTGTGACGAGCAAATTAGTTCGCAATTTACGTCTCGCCGGCTTACAAGCAGAATGTACGATTATAAAATCAACCCCAAAGAATGCAGCTCTTTCTTCTGTGGTGTTGAAAATACAATTGAAATGTATGTAAGACACACATGTATGTGTTTATTTATGTGTGTGCTTTTAATGGTGTAAAATCACTTTGTACGTGTAGCAACGTCGGTGTCCGTTTGTGCATATCCACTCGTTTAAGCGAGTCTAGACTGACAGCTGACCTTATCAGTAGAAAGCAGGACCTGATTGGCGTGAGGATAAGAAATAAAAAAAAAACATGTGAATGCATAGATCTGCCTCCCTCTCTGTCTCTTTTTAACCCTTTCCTGCTTTCTGTAGTTCCTCTTCTCTCTATCACACGTCTGTGATCAGACGTAAATGAATCACACGTTTAATAACCATTTCCCCCAGTTCTCACAGTCTCTATTTGTAAAGACTCCTCTCCTTGTCCGTGTGTTAAAAATTCAGAGGAAAGGATATTTAGCCTTGGTTTGCCTGAGGGAATGCCCAGCAAACACCCCCCCTCTCTCTATATCGCTCTCTTTTGACCTCCAGCCTGGACTGGATAAATCCCAGAACTCTGGCTTTGCATTTCAGAGTGGATGAAAAAACTCTGGCGTTTGGTTAACAAAGATGATCCAAGTTTTGTCGGCATTTTCCATGAGCGCTGGCTGTTGGCTGGATTGCGGGACATTAAAGTCCATCCAGCTGTTTCAAGCATGATTTTGTTTTATTGTTGAACTAACTGAAGCCATTCTAAAACATGTAGATCTTAGGTCACTCTTCCAACTGGTATCCTGTGTCTGGGCAATGACATCAGATGGTACGAGGTGACCAGTCTGTCAGGAAGTCTTTGGTGTTTAGACTCATACTGGGAACCTTTGATGGAAGATGGAGCGATCAGATACCAGACAAAGCATCTCCAGAACCAACTGACACCAAAAAAACTGAGATGGACATAACACTACAGGAAAGAACAACATTGGCAGCTTTGATCGTGGATGATGGTCTCTTTGTGTACATTCAATGCTGTTGAATGGAGGTTGAACTGTGTCTGTCCCACAGAAGGAGGTTGTGTTCAGGTGTCAACCGTTTACACCGATCTTTGCTCAGGTGTCGCTGATCATTCACACAAAAAACCCAGCAATGCTTTTTGTCAATGGATATTTTCACACAGACATTTACGCGTTGTGTTTGAACACAACCAGGGAAAAGAATGACAGAAAGGACCAAAAAAAAAAGGAGCACTTGATGACAAAGGTCCCGTGTCATCTCTTTTGTCTGCCTGCGCCCTCTCCTCTCGTCTAATGGCGCTCTGACGCTCGCTGCTCTGATCTGCAGAGCCCGTGACAGGAGTGTGTTCCGTCTCCACTTCAAACGTTGAAGCAAACGACCCGCCGCGGTGAGGGAAGGTTGGCACATATGCACACATGGGTAATCATGCACACACGCACACACACTTGTATGCAGAAACGTATGAGTGCTTGGGATATCTTAACTTGTCCTTCGGGTCTGCCTGAGATGTCGTCTCCTCCAGCAGCTGCTAACAGTCCCTCTAACCCTGCCTGGGGGCAACGCCTCACAGTGGAGCACTAATGATCTCTCCTAGTCTGTCTGTCTCCATCTGTCCATCTCTAACACATTCATCACCTCTCTATTACTGCATCTCCCACGGTTCTGTCTAGAATCCATACCTGAGCACGTTTAGCAAGTCTTCTGCAAACCAAGTGTCCATTAGCGTTGTGTTTACTGTCTCTGTATCATTAAGAAGCGTGAACCTGTGTCCTAGTAAAAGACTAGGACATAAACTGAAGTGATGCAGATGCGGTCAGACTCACATTATTCTTTGTTCTATTTTCATGGCTGCCTGGGAGCCTAAAAGCCTTCATAAATTACACTGTTATTTGGGTCAAACCTCTTTTAGTAAGCATGCGGCTGATTTAGACCCTCAAATGTCTGCCCTTGGTTGTGTGTTTATTCTACTCCCTACCACACAAACAAACCAACACTCTGTCGTAAATTCACTAAAGACAAACACTCCAATGGAGCAGGATGTGACACGTAAAGTGAGATGGGCTTTTTTTCTTCTAATGAGCCTTCTTGTGTGGCCAAACATCAACTATCACTGTGTGTGTGTATGTGTGTGTGTGTGTGTCTGTGTGTGTGTGTGTATGTGCATTCACTTGCATGTTGCGTATGTTTGTATGTATGTTCATGTCTTTGTTTGCCTTCGGAGCTGCTGTTTATTTTCAGTGACATTTTACAATCTGTGATTGTGTGTTTTTACACAACAAAATTCTACTGGCTGAAACTTATTTTTTTTGCTTTTTGGTGCACCTCAAACGACCTTCCAGACCAGACTGGCTGCTTCGTCTGCGCAGATAGTTCCTACACAGAAGCCTATCCCAGCTGAGAGCTGCGAATTGAGTCGCGAACTCATCACAGATCACATAGAATAATGACAAATAACACTAACATGACCTGCAAACTAATATTACAGTAATCCCTCGTTACTCATGGTTAATGCGTTCCACACGCAAATAACGATTTGTACGATACAGCGACAAACTATTTATCTTATTATTTCTGGTAATCTAAACATTTATGACCCTCTCCGTACTGATATTAAACCACCTTCTATCTGTATTACCTTTTCCCCACACTTTTATTGACTGTTTAAAGCACTTTTGTCTCTCACATAAATCCAAGACTCACGGAACGGAGCGCACTTCCAAATGCCGTCGGCCAATAAAATGCGCGTACGGTATCACGTGACTACCAAAAATCTGCGATGAGGTGTTGATGCAGTCGCGTGTTGATGCGCGAATGCGTGAGGGATTACTGTACATGCTTTTAGTTGTGGGATGGGCCTGGAGAACCTGGAGGGAACCCATGCAGAATTGGACAGAACATCTTCAAGTGCTACCTGCGTCTTTTTCCTGCATATTGGAATCATTTAATTCCAATATGATCCATATGATATTTGGAAAACTTTCTAATCATGTCATAACATGTCTTCATATCGGTGGTGTTTGTGCAACCCCCGCTGGCTGCGTTCTCTTTTCAGGATGTCTGGTGCAAAGAAATGTCTTGTGTTTGCACCAAACATGCTATGAATTTCTCATGTGGCCTGATTATATACAAAGCCAAACCTGGGTGTGTTTCTGCGATTCGAAAATATTCATCTTGCTCTAAAACATTTGAAGGAAACCCGCTGAGCTCCGGTGGAAGTGGGGGGCCGCTGGTGGGGCTGGGAGGAAGGACCAGATTCTGCACTGTCCTTTTGGGAACAGAAAAATGGATTTATCTCCACTTTAGTTTCAAACCTGTCTGCACCAGTCAGCCATGGTGGAAGCTACTATAATTAGTCTGGGTTGGCTGTTCATTGCTGACTGGAGGGGATGTGTTCATGAACATAGAGAGGAGAGGAGGAAGAAAGAGACTGGAGGGAAATAACTGGAATCTCTGGTGAGCGTTGAGTTCAGTGAGAGGCTGAATTTAACACAAACACACACACACACACACACACACACACACACACACACACACACAAACACACACACACACACACACACACACACACACACACACACACACACACACACACACACAAACACACACACACACACACACACACACACAGATAGATGCCATGGCTTCCTGCTGTTGCTCAGTAGCTCACGGCTAATCTACAGTTCAGGTACCCTGGAGTTTGGGGTGAGTTTACACAAATATTCTCATCATCTATTTTGTGTTTTTAAGGTGTTCACAATCATCTTTGCTTTTGCAGATAATATTAAAAACACTGCAGCTGCGTCAGTGCAAGGGACGGGTATCTGGACCGGTTCCAGATACCCGTTCCAGCTTATCTTTAAAAAAAAAAAGGGGGATGTCATTTTGCAATAAAAATCTGCCACAAAAACAGATGTGCGTCAGATGGTCCAAAGTCTAAAGTTATTGATTTTCGACCTTAAGAAGCCCCCCCAATTCACACAGAAAATTCAGTTTGATCTACTTTCTTTCTGTATTTACCACGATGTCAACTTTTATTTCTAATCACCCATTGTTCCGGTCCATTTCATGCCACTAACAATTAATGCTAAGTCAAAGCGCCAACAATCAGGCTTAATTTTTATTCTAAACTAAATAAATAAATAATTTTTGCATGTACTCTTTATAGATAAAGTAGATATTTAGCCGCAGGCCCTGAGCCTGCAGCTACACGTCAGTTTATTTAGTTTCCAATGCATCCACCATCTGAGCTCTGACAGGAGGACTCCTGCAGTTTGGGAACCGTTTCCTGGAACATCAGAGCGTGATTGATGGGACTCAGAGACCTGCGTTTGATTATACAGGATATGAAACACATACAAACACATGGCGTGTCTAAAGAAACACTTGTGACTCTCCGTAAATCAACAGATGTCTGCAGTGTGTTTACGTTCAAACACACAGACTTAGACACCGTATAGAGGCCTAGAGATACTGAGCTGTGCAGAGATAAGAAGCCTGTTTGTGTCATTTACAGCCCAACAGATGTGGTTCTGCTCCATTGGGGCTAAATTTAGATCTTGATCTTTTTTCCATCGATGGAGAGCACGATTCCAGCACGCCTTTGGTCAGGATCCCTGTTGAGTCATCCAATAGCAGTTCAGCGTGTCATGTCTGCAAGGCATTAGAGCTATTTCCACATCTGTGAAGGATTACGTGGTCAGTATTATCTCAGTCCAACCAAACTATTCCAAGTTTTTTTTCCCACTTTTTTTCTCAACTCAAACACTATTTAATCTTGTTTTCTCTTATTCTGTTCATCCTCAGTCTGCTTCTGCTCAATTCCCACATCTGTTACTTGTTTTAGGTGACGACAGCTCCAATACAGACCCAACCGGAGTTGAGTGTATTTTTTGATGTTGCTCATTTCACTTGTGTCAAGGGGTGTTTGGAAATACACTCACATTTCGCTTTGCATGGTTATGATTCTAAACTCTTACTAATTCTTCTATATTCTGCTCTCAAGATTAGAATTAGATTCAAGTAAGGTCGCTGTGTTTTAATGAAATGTTATCTCACCCTCTGTTTTGGTGATGTCGTCATATAATAAAAGCAAAGACAAAATTGGATTTTGAAATCTATCCATTCCATTGACAAAAACATTTCTCAGTCTATTTCAATAAGTTATGTTTATCGTTGATTCGAGCCACAGTGATGCAATGAAATCTGTGGTATCGAACCGACACTAAAACACAGTCCAAGAACCGTTCCCCATCCAGTCAGACCCAGGTGTGCCATCTTTATTGTTGCTTCATCGTTTTTTAACCCTGATTGTATAAGATCTTCCTCTGCATGCGCAGTAACACACACAAACATGGCGACCGTGGGATGGACATACATCCAGGGTGGGGTTCCTGTGGCTGATGAGAACACGCATGATGGGAGTGAGGCATGTAATGTGATTTATAGAGCTGGGCTCACTTTTCAAATTCAATCAGGAACTTTGATTACTGATGAAAATTTGATATAGGAAATTGCTTTGATAGCAAACTAAATCCTCATGAGGCTGCAGAGCACTGACGTGTGCGTGAGCGATCGCCACGGCGATGCAATCAGGAGCAACAAACTTCAGGAACTTCAGCAGATTTAAAACCGTGACGGATGAAATGTGACCCCTGGTTCAGATTTTATCTCTTACTTTGACTCCCTTTTTGATGCTTATATCTCTCTCTCTCACTCACACACACGCACACGCACACGCACACGCACACTCACACACACACACACACACACACACACACACACACACACACACACACACACACACACACACACCCGCATACACATCTGCTTTAGTCTCATGAACATTTTGGCGACACAGATTTAACAGTCACACACACACACACACACACACACACACACACACACACACACACACACACACACGAGTGACCCTGCCGAGGTCACGGTGGGACTGTGGCTCCTCGGTCTCCTGTGTTATATTAATGTCTGCTGTTACACATGAGGGGACACTCGAATGCACACCAGACACCATGACAGAGGGGCCCAATTACTATTCCCATGGGTGTTTGTCAGTGTGTGTGTTGCAGAAAAAGATCAGGGATAAGAGGACCACAGAGAAAGGCAGCGACATGAAGGGACAGACATGCTTGTGCATGTATGTGATGCAAGCATGACAGGCTCATCAGTCACCAGTGGCCTTTTGAAGTCTTCTCCAAAGGGACACCTGACCTTTTCACATGATGCCAATAGCAGCTGCGTGATGAATCAATCGCATACGCCCGTGGCTCCCAGCAGACTCCATATTATCCAAAGTAAATATTTCAGATGGCATTCATTCCCATTGAGACACCTGGAGACAAAAGCCCCGAGTTATGGATTGGCCTTTAATAGCAAGACGAAACCCAGTGGTGGTGGCACCGAGACACAAATAGGCAATGGAGCCAAAAGACAGGGCTGCATGTGGAGAAAACTTTCGGATGGATCGGTGGATGTGTGGAGGGAGGAAAGTGAAATTTGAAAGATGTAAGAAGAGAGGAAAAGAAGGTGAGTAAGAACCTCTGTCGGTATCTGCAGAGGGGGTGGACGGGAAATGCCGCCAGAAAGGGAGATTCATCCGGGCCAATGGGAAGATTAAGAGGAAGGCAGTTGGAGGAGATACTGAGGGAATGAAGTGAAATGAACAGGTTGAATATTATTTATGTCTAGTCGCGTGTGTGTGTGAGAGAGAGAGAGCAGGAGAGAGAGAGAGTGAGAATGCGATAGGGGAATAGGGGCCCTAATATGATGGACCAAATGAGGCGTAATGGCGGTAACATAGAGTGACAGCAACGGGGCCAGTGCATTAAGGGGTTAACTAAGGCCAGGAGTCACTGACCTCCTCCTTCCCAAGAGACAGAATAATCTCTCGGTAAGGAACACACACACACACACACACACACACACACACACACACTGCACACCGATAATGATGTGGTTGCCATATTTTGCTGTTCCACTTATCTCATGATGGGAAATTCACCACCACTATCACCGTTACACGAGCGCTGGGCACAAATAACACTAGCTTTGAACTTCCCCAGCTACGCAATGATTTTCTGCAAGACTAGTCCAACATTTGTTAAAAACAAAATTTTATTCATGCAGGCTTTAGAGGAAATAATTAGGCAAAGTTTTTATAACAATGTCATGTAAAAGAATGGTGGACTTCTATCAAAGGGGGAAGAGTGAAAGAACAACACTGCAGACTTCAGGTGAGAAATTAGAAATATTAGCATATTTATTACAGCAACATGAAAGACAGTAGAATGTCTACACCCTTTACAACAAGCAACGCAGAGGAGACTGGCATGGGGGGGGGGGGTACATAAGCATTGAATGGTGGCCAAAGAAAGAGAGGAGAGGAAGGGGAGAGAGTTGAAATTCTCAGAGTCACTCATGAACATTTACAATACAGACCTGGAGGAGAGTTGAGGACAAACACGATTTGAAGTTAATCAAGCCTCATGGCACATAGTTGAGGTGAAGAGTGGTACAAACCTGGCATTTAGAGTTCAGACAAAGGTGACAGTATTACAATTATTAAAAGTATTAATAAACTTGTACATAGGGAGGATTATGTTGGAATGTACCCTTGTTTGTTTGTTTGTTTGTTTTATTTAAATAGGTAATAACAAATCCAAGCATTTTTTAAAATAATATTCATTCTAATTCTTTCAGAACAAAATGACTTGGTCCGGTTCAGAAGAACCAAAGTGAAAGTGCTGTTAGAGGGGTTGTTACAAACCAGGGTGCTGATGTGAGGTCATTTAAAGAACACAGATACTTTTATGTACACTTTACTGTTCATATTGCCTCTATAGGCAACAGAAAACAATAATAGCTCAGAAAATAAGGCATCTAAAAGACCAGTGGTGGTCCACAAGAGTGAAATCATAGAGTAGTATGAGTAGAATGTATTATTAATTGCTTTCTCTATTTTTGTCTGTGGCATTTTGTTTAAAAAAAAAGGTAGTAGTTTGTGAAAAATATTAATTTTAGGATTTTTTGTTTTTGGCTGCACATGTATTTGTATGCTGTCTCTGTTTAAAATGTTAATTTTTTTTAATTTGGAAGAAATACGTAGGAAAAAAAAAATCTATCCTGCTGCCAGGACTGGTTGAAATTTCCACCTAACAAAGTAGCACCTCACCTCAGCAAGTGATCCTGAAATGCTAAAAATTGCAGCAATACGTTTTTTAAAGTTTTTTTTTACACTTTCAATGTTGTAATTTTGGTTTAAGAAATGCTGAAAAGAAATTCACCACCAACTTTAACTTGAACTCTTAAAATGCCAAGTATCAAATTTACAACATGCTAACTATTTAAGCATGTGGACCCATGTAAAGTTTGACAGGTGTGCTTTGCCTAATTATTGGGCAGTTTCCAACTGGGGTAGGAATGCTTAGTAAATGTTAAACTTGTGATAACAATGGATAGAAATTTGATCTGAGGACATTCCAACCTCCCTTCACCCTCGAACAAGCATTTTTACAAGTGTTGTGTCTGACCCAGGCTTAAAAAGTGCATGTAATTAATGTTAAATACTCAAATTAAGCCAGAGTCCCGATAAGGAAAGACCATTCTACTCTTTCTGACACTATGGTAGAAACTGCAGTCACTGTCACCTGCCAATCAAAGCTGAAGCTTGGCGCCATGCTACATTCTGAAAGAATCTATCCTATACTTTTCTCTTACAAGACCTGCCCCTGAATGAATACTTCAGAAATCTCTTTTTCACAATAAAAGTACATCATAGTCATCATCATCATTATCAATACAAACATTCTAACATTGGAATTTCAACACTGTACATATTTTACACTATGATACAATCATATATACTGTAATTTTTTTTGCCACTGTTGTCCTATAGAGTACCACATATGTTAAAACTGGGTTTGTGAACACACTAAAGCAGGTTCAGTGCCATTAATGCAGTGCACAAGAAGAGGGTCCCGTCATATCCAACCTTATTGTTCACTTGATAATCAGCTTTTCATTCTGAGAAGGAAAAACCGACAAACAGATTTTGCTTTCTGTAAACACTGTTTTGTTAATCTACCTTACTGATATTGGTTTGAAGCTCAGATTGCTTGAAATAGGTTGGCATGACAGTAATGAAAAGAGACACAAACATCCTCTCTCTTTTTTTTTTTTTACCAAGCAAAACAAAACCCCTTATAGTCGCACAACTGATAATTAATTAACACTGTGCATGTTTCATCTTGCTGAAAAGATGGTCCACGGTGATGCTTTTCATCAAGCAAAATATTTGGACGCAACTCTGTAATTATTGTGATTGGCCTTGTGTTTCCATCAAGCTGTGTGAACTGATTAAAGGAAAGGGTACACGGTATTATGTTGCCCTAGATGAGCATTTCAAGATGACTGTACATGGCACAACACTGGAAAAGCGAGTTAAGGCCAATATATGCGTCGTCTATGTCAGGAAAGACACAGTAGTACCCTGAGATACGAGCTGCTCAACATACAAGTTTCTTGAGATACAAGTTGTCGTTCTGTCCAAATGTTTGTTTGACATACGAGTGAAAATCTGAGATACGAGCCGTGCTTCAAGTGCCTGTTGGCGGATGGATACAACATCACGTGAGACCGGATCTCATTCTTTACCAGTAGTTGGCGAATGGGTTCAACATCAGCTTAGACCGGATCGCGTTCTCTTTCGCGGAGTAAAGACACACAGTAGGTCATGTGTTCTTGTGACTTTTGCGCTTCTTTTCATTCTTTGGCATTGTTATGTAACTTATAGATAATTAATTATGCACAGGTAAAGTATACATGTCTATTGGTTGATTAAAAACAAGGGTTTTTTTGGGGCCTTTTGGTGGGCTGGAACAGATTAAAACCATATTAGATTTTTTCTTAAATGGGGAACATTTGTTTTAGATACCAGCTCAGTTATAGTACGAACTAAACTTGTATCTCAAGGTACTACTGTACATCTATCGGTCAAGGCCAACGCACTTCGGTACATACTTTATGTTGACATGGAAAGAATGAAGGGCATGTAAGCAGATGGATTGATGAAGTTTCCACAACAACAAACATGGTGACGGTATCTTGTCCATCCCATTCTTACCTTCAATTCTCTCTATAAGTGCCCAAATACGTACAAAATGAATGTACGGAAGAGATGTACAGAAGGCTCTGTTCATATCCATCTTTAATGCGCCGCATGAATTTGCCTTAACTTGTTTTCGACAGCGTCAACTCCTTCACAATCTCTACATCACTTTCTACACTGTGCAAATGATGAGATATTCCCAACACTGTTTGGAATAGCTAGTCACAGAGGAGTAAGAGAGTCTCTGTGCTAACTGCTACCACTTTGCGCTTCAGTGCCAGCGGACTATGCATTAGATCATGTTGCTATGGAAGTATGTCTGAGAGCAGTCACTAGGGAAGCCCTTGCCCTGATCAAATACACTTTTTAAATTAATACTTTCATCTGACACAAGCTAGCAAAATCTACATCCCACTCTATGTCTAAAGGTCCAGGTTTTCTGTCCCCCAATCCCACACATTCACGTCATCCTGAATCTCAGCTCCTTTGAATGGCTTCTTGTGAGCACAGAGCAATGGAAGGCGCCTTCCACGTGCAAGGTAACAACCCCTATTACGCTTAAACCTCACCACCAATACAAACGTTAGGTCCATCTCGAGGGTTTCGGGACACACGGCCCATAGATATCTACACATATACATGTGACCCTTTATAAACTCTTTACGTTAAAAACAAAATGACAGTAAAAAAACAAACAAGTGTACACCTCACAGACAGTGATGATAATCATAACCTAACGTTTTTGTCATTTCTTGCGTTAAACATCTTTTTTCTGTTTGTTGAGTTGATATGAGGTGAAATAGTCTGGGATGTTCTGATGCCGTCTTGTTGTCGGACCTGTTGCGTCGTAACGGTGGTTGTGTTTCTCGGACTTTCGAGTGCTTAAAACTGGCAGTGCCCATCGAGGAGGATGAGAGGAAAAGTGAAACTGTGAGAGGGTGAAGGATTCAAGCTTCCACGTTCATCTCCACCTCAAGTGTGTCTCGAAATCAATGGAGGCCCGAGCACAGAGTATCCATTACGACTCTTCGCACGAGCGTCCATTTCGGCTCTGTCTCACTGTGTGTTTACGTGGAAACTGTTATACTTGGATGTGCGTCCCCTGGGTCTGAAGGCCCTCCACGCTGGACAAGATCCTCTTCTGGTGGCCGGCCAGACTCACGCCCATCTTGGCCAGTTCACTACGAAGGGAAAACACGCAGACAAATCTATTATCCAGTGAAGACATACGCGTAGGAACTTCAAATGCAGCTGGCTAAGAAACCCGAGAGTCTTCTAAATTGAAATGACACTCAAGTTGAATGTAATACATCTTTCCTTGACACCGTCGACCTTTGGAGTGTTTCATTTGACTGGAATGAGCTGCAGCTGTCTGTACCTGACACTAATGTAGAGGATTGACTCCAAACTGACGTATCCCGCGCTGGAAAAGTTTTCCTTGTACTGGCCCATCTTGATGGCTTCCAACCACTCCTCCACTGTGTTAACGCTGAACTCTGGGCTGGACGGCTCCTCCCTGCTGGGTTACGAAGAGCAAACTCAACTCAAACTCAACGACACTTTGTCCTCTTGAGTGATAAAATAGCTCAACTGGCGCTGAGGTCACTTAGTTGTTATCGGTCTAATTGTTAAATTGAATATTCCAAATAAACCTCAGTTAAAGAGACAGATAATGATCATTCAATTCATTCGACTTTTTGACAGAATATCTTTTACGTTTGCAACAATGAGGATGAAAGATTAAAATCAACTGTGAACGATAAACCTTTGACTTTAAACCGAGCGATCAGTGAAGTATGATTGATGATCGGACATTCTGCTTTCTTCACCCGTGGAATCATTTGATTTTACTTTGCTCTAAAAGATCTGTGAGATCTTGATTAATTTTCATTCTCACATTTAATACATTGACTAACTTACCTTGGACAGGAACAAAAGACACAAAAGAAGACTACTTTCAATAGTATTGAGTTAAGTTCATTTGTTCTTTGCTGACTGTTTTGACTTCAAATTTTAGTTTAGGAAATCCGACACTGATCATTTTTGCTTTAAAAAGTCGCTCACTAGATTTTTATCCCGACAACTTATTTCATTATTTCTTCACAGACAGATAATTTCACACTTAAGCCATTTTCTCCTCAAATTTCCGGTTTATTTCTTGTTCCATGCACGTGTTGTCATTTCTATCATTTTTAGAGGCTGATCGGATTTCACCTTCCACAACATTTGACAAATCTGATTCCTCTCTTGCTCTGGCTTTCTGTACACTGTGAAAAAAAGAGTGGCCAAAACACGAGAAAAGAACTGCGAATTTTAGAATAAAAAGGTAGCAACACTTGAGATATGATCTGCCTGTACATTAGGATAATCTCACTGATCAAGAACTCTTAAATTTAGTTGGTCATGAAAAAGCAGACTCAGAAAGAACAGATATCTGGATTCTTAAAGCAAGATGAAGAGAGTTTTACAGTTTTCAGCTTGGTGCTACAAACCCACAACCCTGGCTGATTGTGTCATCAGTGTTTGCTCAGTCCCACAATGCAATCAGAGCCTCTCCACACTGCCTGTGTGTCGGTGAAAGCGTTTAATCTACTGCAGTCCACTCACCATGCCGAGCTGTTGGCCAGCTCTCTCAGGTTGGCCGGGGTTCTGATGAGCTTGTCCAGAATTGTGACGATTTGTCCAAACTTTGGCCTTTCACTGCGTCCCTTCTCCCAGCAGTCCAGCATGAGCTGGTGCAACACCACAGGGCAGTCCATCGGAGCGGGGAGACGGTAGCCCTCGTCTATCGCTTTGATAACCTGCAGAAAAGGGAAGATCGGATAAGTCCCTCAAAGAGCAGACGAGAGATAAAAATCAAAGTCTGTGCTTTTCTCTTACATCCTGGTTGGACATCTCCCAGTAGGGTCTCTCTCCGTATGAAATCACCTCCCACATGACGATACCGTAGCTCCACACGTCGCTGGCAGAGGTGAACTTCCTGTAGGCGATGGCTTCTGGGGCCGTCCATCGGATGGGGATCTTGCCTCCCTGGAGATTTTTTTAAAATATAGTCAGAATATTCCTCTGGCATCATCATCAACATGATGCTTCACCTCATCTGTGATGGTTTAAACACCTACAGCTTGTTTATTAAGACGTGTATAGCTTAAATATGTAGGTGCTTTACGGAATAGACACACACACACACACACACACACACACACACACACACACTTCACACCTCAACAGAGCTCTGTGCAGCTTTTTAACATGCGGCAGCTGCCTCTGCACCACCCAGCATTCCCCATCCCCACTTGGTCAAAGTCAAATAGAAGACAAAACCGCCAGTTCACTCTGCGCTGTACTTTAGTTTCCACCACATCCTGTCCACCCCTTCCTCTTTTTTTTGTCTTCTCTTTTTGCCCTCCCTTCTTTCCTTTCCCTTTCAGTCCTCCTCTCAATCTCTCTGTCTTCTCCACATCTCAGCCTCTCCTCCCCACACCCCCACACCTTGGATGCCTGCAGCTCTCCATCTAAGTCTCCTGACATCTGAATATATATGTATGTGTGTGTGTGTGTGTGTGTGTGTGTGTGTGATCGCAATAGAGCAGTCAGCGGCTGATACACTCCACCCTGGGCAATGCTAATGCCATATTAAAAATAACATCCCCAACACTTCCCATGAATATGAATATTGCCGTCTCCTTGTGGGCATTGTAGATGAGTTCCTCCGCAGCGCTTCAACTCACTGACGTTCGACTTTCTTCACTTTCTTCACTGCTCCGTGAGAACAAACTGACTGACAAAGCATGACATGCACCATGACCTCACACTCATCCCGGCTGATCGCTGACGGGTCAGTTTTTCCAGCCTTGTTTCTTCAGCCAGCGTTTGATTTTGTTTTTATATTACTATAACCCAATCAGGGTCCTGTTCTGTCGCCGTGGGCGATGGGTCAAGGTCGCACGGTCCCTCCCATTACTCATGTAGCCCGTAGCAGCATGAGCTATACATTCATGTTAGCACCAGGGTGGACTCGCCATCATGTTGTTGGTCACATTTCCTCTTTAATGCTGAGCCATGATTGTAGATGATAAACCGCAGGATAAAAATAGATGTCTGACCATACCACCACCACCACTGCTTATTCATGTCATCATTTAGCTGCCAGCGGTGGGTCGCCCAGATTGTCCTCAACTCTATTTCTAGCTGCCCTGAGTTACTCCTAGATCAACTCTCTCTTTTTTATCATTCTGGATTTGAATGGAATCTTAACACAGCGTTCAAAAAGGGGTGTACGTACTGGGATCGGACATAACATTTATATTAGTCGGCTGCTTCCGTTGATGAGAATGAGTCCTACCCTGGTGGTGTAGGCGGCCTCCGGGTCGTCCTCCAGCACTCGGCTCAGGCCGAAGTCGGACACCTTGCAGACCAGGTTGCTGTTCACCAGGATGTTTCGAGCCGCCAGGTCTCTGTGAACGTAGCTCATGTCTGACAGGTACTTCATCCCCGAGGCGATGCCGCGCAGCATCCCCACCAGCTGGATGACCGTGAACTGGCCGTCGTGTTTCTGGGGAGGAGGGGGGGCCAAAACAAGAAGTCAGCACAGAGTGTAAATGATGCAATTATTATTCGGGGTGTGATCCTTCGGCATCGAGCGACGGTTCACTCCTGGACCAAGCATCCGTCGTCGCGGCAGCTGTCTAACCCTGCACTTTGACCTGCCTCATGGGGGCGGCAGCAAAAAGATGAATTTCTCCTCGGGGGGATCGATAGAAGATCACACACACACACACACACACACACACACACACACACACACACACACACACACACACACACACACACACACACACACACACACACACACACACACACACACAGAAATAAAGAATCCCACTTTCTGAGGATTGGATGTGACGGAGCAGACGAAACTTTTCTCTCTAACGCCGCCCAAGCGAAACTCGCTGGATTTCAGATCTGAGCCGTCTCTGGCAGAGAGCGGGGCTTTTTGATCGATGACGGTCCTGCTCACCTTCCTTAGCCAATTATTTCTGCCCCGGGCCAACAGTCCCTGTTAAGAAGCCATCTGAGATATCAGTCACCCTTTCTCCTTCCCTCCGTGTCTTTGTCCTCTCCATCCATCTCTGTCTCCCCTCAGTCTCTGTCTCAGAAAGAGAAAGACTTCTCTATCTATCTATCTCCCTTCATCTTTCCGTGCACCTCGTCCTCTCTTTCTATCGTTCTTCCTCCTATTCCTCCTCCTCCTCCTCGGCAGCTGTGGAGTAAGTTAATTAGCCAGTGGTTTTTGTGAGATGCTGATTGATTGGACTGTCTGACAAACCCACAGACTTCCTCTATCAATCTGCCAGCTATGTTGTGATGCCGGGAAGGTAGAGCGAAGTCCGGGCAAAGCAGGAAAAAAAAAACCGAGGTGACGAATGCAGGGTAGAAAGATTGGACAAGGAGAAGAAAGAGAAATATAACGGTGACAAATTCATTTTTTATTTTGGTATATTTTGGGCTCTTGTTGGGGTTTTACTAGAAAGCGTAAAGGAGGAACTGGAAGGAGAGGTCTTAAAGGGCTGGAGGAGCTTCCCTGACATTACAGAGGTTTTGTTATTTCTGAGGGACGACTGCTTAATGAATGGTCATCATAATTAAAGACGCATATGGATGCCAGAAGCACGGATGAGCTGTAAAACCCATAAAACTGATTTCGTAATTATATTGAGCCACTGTGGACACTCTTTATGACCCTCATTACAACACATACTGGAACACACAACATACATTCGTGTGTGTGTGTGTGTGTGTGTGTGTGTGTGTGTGTGTGTGTGCGCGCGCGTGTGTGTGAGTGTCAGGACCTTATCTTCTGAAGCCATTTTTATCTGCCAGATTTCATTTCATTTCCCTCACATTTCACGACAAGATTGGTGTCTCTTTAGCGACGAGCCAATCATCACAGCTTAATGAGGAGCGCTGCGGTGATTTTGATTGGCTGACAAACATCTCTGAATATGAATTATAAGGACTTTGAATGTGAGGCACTCCAGGCTTGAAATAACCCATTCAACCGGGTGTGTTCCAAACCCAGTTGAGAGCTCTCGGGTCTAAACAAACGCCGCTCATCTGCTACTTCCTGGTTTCGCAGGAACTGTGAACCACGAATAACACGTTTGTGTTTACTTACATGTTTGTTTACTGTAATTGCAATCAAACAAAGATTCTTAATGGACTTTACAAAGTCCTTAAAATAGGTTTTTGTTCTCCTATATGTCACTACTTTTATCTCTGTGGTGTAAATTAATTTTTGATAAATACAGTAATCCCTCCTTACTCTCGGTTAGTATGTTCCAGGACCACCTGCGAAAAACAAAATTCCGCGATATAGTGACGTACACAGTATTTATTTAATTATTTACGGTAATTTAAATGTTTATGAACCCCTCCCCATACTGATATTAAACCACCTCGTATTAAACCACCTCGCATTAAAGAAAATTGTTCCTTTAATACATGGAAATGCGCTGCGTTGTGTGAGTCTCTGCTGTCATCCAGTAGAATGCATGTATGGTATCATGTGACTACCTAGGAAAAATTTGCGATGAGGTGAAGCCGTGCATCTTGAAGCGCGAATTAACGAGGGATTACTTTATACCAGTGTGTTTTTAGTTTTACTGGCTATTTTATCCTTTAGTCTAGTGAATAAGTCCAAGAATGGGTTTAAATCTCATTTATAAGCTCCAAGCAGCTGCTTTTTAAAGGACTCTTGTTAACTTTAGTCCTTGATGGACAAATGAAAGCACGCAGTTTGGGGAATGAACTTGAGCGTAACCTTAAAACACTTAAAAAGCCGAGACTTCATTTCCCACAAGGCCTTTAATAAAAGGGCCCTGACTTTGGAGGAAGTGCGAACGCTGCTGCTGCTGCCGCTGCCGGGTCGTGACTCACCTTGAGGAAAGTATCCAGAGATCCGTTCTCCATGAACTCGGTTATGATCATCACTGGTTTACCTGTGGAGGCACAGAAGATGGAGGTTGGAATGGAACAGAATCAGGATGGAGAAAGAAAAGAGAGCGACTATAAAAGAGACGAGGACAGAAAACGAGTGGAGTCCACAGCTGTGACCGGCCTTCCTCTGCGCTCCTCTCCGGGGGATAACAAGACATGTCGTCATCAGTCACCATGACAGCTTCTAATCAGCCTCTCCATAAACGCCAGCGGATAATTAGAATGGACCAATCCACCAGAATCCATGTGTGTGTGTGTGTGTGTGTGTGTAAGGGGGTCACATGAGAGCTCATGAATACTAATCAGCCTCAAGAGGGGTGGAGGGTGGGGGTATTGGGTCGCCATGCACCTGCACGAGTGTGTGTGTGTTTCTGTGTGATGAAGGTGTGGTTGACTGACGGGCCCCCTGCGCTGTGTATGTGTGTGTGTGTGTGTGTGTTGGGGGTGGGGGGCGCGCACGGCATCTGGTTGGGCTAACAAATGATTAACAAAGTAACCCCCACCCCCCACCCCAACCCTGCTTTACAGGCTTCTCCCCTGGCACCGCCCTCTCCGGATAAACTTTGACAATCACAAGTGCGCAGGGAAGCACAAATGATCGTGTGTGTGTGTGTGTTTGTGTGTGTGTGTG